>NC_051225.1:16595948-16698448 GCF_015220715.1 Pygocentrus nattereri
AGTTTTAACCAGTACAATGTATTCATAAGGATAAACAAAGTTTTGTTTAAAACACAAAATTGTTGGGAAGAAAGTATGCAGACACCACAGGAACTTAACATTAATATTTTGTTGCAAACCTTTTGTTGGCAGTTACAGCTTTGAGAATTCTATGATGAGATGAACTTGTCAAAAAACTTGTCACTAGAATGTAAAACTATCCAGTACTAGTTTTTCATTAGTTTGAAATTCAGTTTGTCCAAATTCCATTTTGGAATTCTTACAAATATCAAGTTTCTTTTTTATTAACAGGCAGGAACTGATTTCCCAGGAAAATCGTAGTAAGAAAATCATTGTGAAGCGAATTCAATTAAAATGATATTAACACCACAAATGCTTCAGATTCTTCAATATCCAGCCCTTTGTTAGCCCTTTGTTTTTTAGTCTATTTATGTACACAAATGTGGATTTAGATACTTTAAATTAAATGACATGGATGGGATACTACTACTACTAATAATAGTAATAATAATAATAATAATAATAATAATATTGTATTGTAAATATAATAATAATGTATTGAAATGGACCTGAAATTGATTGCTAGATTTCATCCCTTTTTTTACCATTTTGAATTAATGAGCATTCTGTGGCACAATTCGTAAGAAAACTCCAGTCTTAGCTTTGGGGAGTGAGTTTTGGGGGTTTTAGTTTTGGGGAGTGAGTTAAAGAGAGTTTGGGGGATTTGGAGACCTCTCTGTTGAAAATGTGTAATTGCACAAAAATGGAAACTGTCAGATATGCCGATGTTTATTTTTCTGTTAGCAAATGGAGAACAGCAGATATTTATACAGCACGTTCACAGCAGGGAGGGAAGCCTGCAGATTCATGGCAGGACCTGCATGTAGAAGAAAAAGCTTCTGGTAGAAACATTTTGGGGTTCGTCAGCTTTGTCCCTGTAACAGAATAAAAAGACACATCAAGAAACAACAATATAAACTGATATAAAGCGATATATTATAGCACACACCTGATATTTACACTGATCAGGCATAACATTCTTACCACCTCCTTGTTTCAGCGCTCATTGTCCATTTTATTAGCTCCACTTACTATATAGGTGCACTTTGTAGTTCTACAGTTACAGACTGTAGTCCATCTGTTTCTCTGATACTTTGTTACTCCCTTTTACCCTTTTACCCTTTCAGTGGTCATGACCCCCATGGACCCTCACAGAGCAGGTACTATTTGGGTGGTGGATCATTCTCAGCACTGCAGTAACACTGACGTGGTGGTGGTGTGTGAGTGTGTGTTGCGCTGGTAAGAGTGGTCACTGTTGGACTGAAAATAGTCCACCAACTAAAAACATCCAGCCAACAGCATCCTGTGGGCAGCGTCCTGTGGCCACTGATGAAGGACTAGAGAATGACCAACACAAACTATACAGCAGTAGATGAGCTGTCGTCTCTGACTTTACATCTACAAGGTGGACCGACGAGGTAGGAGTGTGTAATAGAGTGGTCTAATAGAGTGTTTAAAAACCCCAGCAGCACTGCTGTGTCTGATCCACTCATACCAGTGCAACACACACTAACTATTGTGAAATAGTTGTGGTTTTAAATAATGAAAAAAAATTAGGAATTTATCAATATCACTTTTTCAGAAAGTGTGTATCATCCCAGCCCTGAACATATGATCTCCAATACTACTGGCTGTATCTTGTGGTCCACAACTCACAGGTGAATGTGTTTGTGTTTCACTACATTAAGTCTTCTTTTTGTGTCTTTAGCGGATTACATCGTGATGCAGTTCGGTCGAGTGGCTGAGGACGTCTTCACTATGGACTTCAACTATCCCATGTGTGCTCTGCAGGCCTTTGCTATTGCTCTGTCCAGCTTTGACAGCAAGCTGGCCTGTGAGTAGCAGCCAGCCTGTGTGCTCAGAAGCCCGGGTAAAAGACCCAGCGAAGATCACTGGACAACCAAATCACCCAACAAGGGCTGTAGTGACTCCCTGTCTCAAATCTCCTTCTGGGAGCTCATGACCTGCCTAGACGGTGTGTTGTATGTATGTGCGATGTTCTGTCTGCTCTCCAAATAAAGGGATCACCATCCACAGGTGGGGGGGGCACAAAGACTAAACCACTGTTACTTGTTTTTAACAGATTACTGTGTCAATGAGGTTTTACACATGCATTTGTATTGGCAATGAGATCTTTCCATTGCCTTAATCTGAAGTACGGCAATTTGCTCATTAACACTAACATGTTCCACGTTCCACGTTAAAAGGTTTGTTGGGAATTTCTTTAATCTTTTCACAACAGTAACCTTCCTTACAAAGTCTAACAACATCACTTTTAACAATATTTTAAAGTCACTCCACACAGCAGCCTAACAGTAACTACCAGTACTTATTTTCATTTTGAATATTTATATGTTGATGTTTTCCTTATTATACTGATTTTTGTAAAGTGATATTGAATGGCACACAGTGTCACATTTGGCTTAGCATCAGATGTGTGGAAGCCATCTGTTTATGACTAATGTCAGACCTGCAATGTATCAGTTATACATGCTTCACGAGGGCTCCATGATTTTTAACGTTAATAATTTTATGTATTTATGTTTTTATTTATCTATTTATGGATCACCATGCCACATGCTGTTTTAATTTTATTCAGTGCCCATTGGATATAGCTTGTAGCACCCCAAGCACAAAACTGGCCATTCCATTTCACTTAGGGAATGAAATAATGTTTTTTTTTTTTTATTACACATGAACATAATGCTCTGCATCATCTAGTAGAGTGCATTATCATCTCAAGCATACTGACCCACTACTATATGGTAGGGGAATGTACTGAATGGTGCACTTTATCCAGAGTTTTATGGTAGGAAGCTGTAAATATTGTGCCTTTGGGGGAAAAAAAGACAGTTTGAGAGTCGGTTCCCTTCTGTTCTCCTGCTAGTGGAGACGAATGGTCCTTTGTGCATGTACATTTGTGTAATGTACTGTTGCTTTTCAGAATTTGAAGTTCTCCTCCTAAACCTCCAAGGTCTGTGTTTTTGAAAGGGAGAGATGTTCCTTAACTCCGTCCACAAGTCATGAAACTTGATGCCTTTAATTGCTGGTGTAACACCAGCTCTCTGCCCAAGTCTCACCAGGTACAAATGTGCTCATCTTATGAAGCTCCTTTGGTTGAGAAACAACTGTTAAACAAAAAGGTCTCAGAACAGCAGCCATGAGACCTTTATGTAGAAACCCTATTCAAAAAAATTTGGACGGTTAGTGAACTGCATTTATACAACAGTGAGTTCCGGTCACGTGAGCTGATTGGTTGATCAGCGTTCTAACTGTGCTGTTATTTCACCATAACATCACAGGTTTTGCACAAAAGCTGTATCACTCTGCTGAGATGCCATTGCTAGGCATCGACTTTGACAGCTGTAGGAGATGCTCAAGCTATTTGAATGTTTTTATTTCTTACTTTGCCACAAACAGAAAACGGACACTTTTAAGATCACATTTGACTGACAGCCGATTTGGTCAGACTCTGAAGATGAGGCAACTCTAAATTTCCAAACTGTCGTCATCACTGAGCAGCTTTTCAGTCGGCAGCTGTGACAGAAGAACAGCTAAACAGCCTGGAATCAGCCAGAAATGAAGCCAATACCATTTGGCTAACTAAATGGGCTGTAAGATGCTTTACAGACTAGCTGGATCAAAACAACATTAATATGATCTGGCAGAAACTGACAAAACTGAGCTGAACTTGATAATATGGCAGTTTTATGGCTCAGTCTGTACTTCAGAAGGCGAGGCTTACAGCAGACTGTGCAGCGAGTGGGCGGAGCTCGTTACTCTGACGTAGCAACAAGCTGCCTGTTAAGGAACTATAATTTGGAGGAAGGAACTGAACATTAAAACATATTAAACGCCACGTTCATGGCCCAGTTTATTAATTTCTTACCGTATTTATTTAACTATTGTATTAAAACAGTAGAACTGTGTTATTGCCAAAAACATCACGGCTGTGATGATCTACAGCCACCAAATCACAGCCGTGATGTTATTTTGCGATAACACACTCCGTCTGTGTTCTACTGCTTAAATAAAATCAGAGCACTGATTTGTAAACCCACTTTGACCAGAATTCAAGCAAAAAAGCACAAAATAGTTTTAATGCTGTATTTTACCACCTCAATTGTTTTTGTAAAGTCAACATTCTTAAATTGACTCATTCCAAAAAAAGTTGGGACAGGACTAAAATAAGGCTACGAATGCTGTTAAATGTTCAGAAAACATTTTAAAAGAGGTGATGTAATCACACTTGGGTATGAAGGAAGTGTGTAGGAAAGGCCTCCATGCTCCTGTGATGGAAACTTGGACGAACTGTGGTCAGTAAGCACTGTTCGTTGCTGTCTCCACAAATGCAAGCATGCATACGTCAACCGTGTCCAGAAATGGAATTTTTCTTTTGTGTTCTCTGGGCCAAAGAAGAAAAGGACCATCCGAATCAAGTTATGAGCATAATCCGATTCAGTAGCCAGTGTCTGTCAGGGTCTGGGATGGGGGTAGTGGGTAACTTGCACATCTGTGAAAGCACCATTAATGCTGAGAGATATGTAAATAATTTGGAGCAACATATACTTCCTTTTAGAAGCCATCCTTTTCTGAGACGTCCATGCTTATCTCAAGGTGACTTCACCAAGAAACATTCTGCATGTGTTACAACATGATGGCTGCGTAATCAGGGAGTGCGGGTGCCAGGCTGACCTGCCTGCCTCCTGTTGAAAACAAACGGGTGGCACATTATAAAGTGCAAAATACAACAACAAAGGTCCCGTCAAGCTGTTATATATTAGAAGACTTGCAGTACTGTTCAAGAAAAAAAAAAATATATATATGTTGTTCAACAATTTTCAAACCTCTCCTCCAGGAAGCCCTGTATTATATGTAGTTAAAAAGCAAATCCTGGTTTGACCAATAAGTGCTTCATTCAATTGTGCCCATGATATAACTGATGATATAAACAAGTCTCTTTGGTGGCTATGAAGGTGTCAAGCAAAAATATGGAGCCAAGAAATTCTTGTTACTTTTATTGTTTTTATGTTTATTTGAATTATGAATATGACTTTATTCTAATGTATATTGTGATAAACTCACTGCTGAGGTAAATTGTTTAAAAATTTGCTTAGATGCCTAAAACTTTCGCACAGTACTGTATATAATAGAAGACTTATATAACAGAACAACGGCCAACAATTCAGGGGTAAACAAACTCCTGTCCCAACTTTTTTGGAATGTGCATATATATGAGCATATGTTTGCAAAAAAAACATTAGTTCTTTTTAAAATCATTGCTTTGTTTTTACTGACATTTCACATACTGTCACAACTTTTTTTGGAATTGGGTTTCTACATGAGGATCCACCAAAGAGGAATTCAGTTACCCTCAGTCATCAGCAGTCCACATTCAATTACCCAACAATTCCGATTCCAAAAGGAGGAAACAGGTTTTGGGGCGATGACTGAAATATGCTGACATTCTTTGTGAGTCTCTTGCTAAGTACAGGTCTTGTACTGTATATGACTTACATTTTCATCTTACATGTCACCACATGGTTTACAGCAGGCACCTGGGTCATTGTAATATATATATATATATATATATATATATATATATTCTGTATATTTTTCAACAATGTCATATATATATTTTTTTTGCTTATGTTATGTTACGTTCCCCAAATATGTTCAAAATATTTTGTAAAATAATTTTTTAAAAACAGAGAATATGAAAATACAGCCGATTCAAAGGCAACTTGCAAAGAAATCTGTGACAATATTTATTGCAACTTCTTTAAAAAAGTGACTGTTTTCTAACTGGTGTGATTGGATCATTCATTCGCTCTCTTAGTGATTAACAGATTTGTTTCCTGTTTGCTCTGAACAACTAATGTATGTTTTATGTTTTTGCTGATTTGTTTAAAGTCTTTCCATCACTTATGTGTTTTAGTGATGCTTCACTGTAAATGTAAAATGTGTACACTGGTCAATGTACAATGTTTGTATACAGTTCTCTCATCATGAAAAAAATAAATGTAAACTTAAGGAAATTGCTTGGCCTTAAATATGAATGCCTGTTTGATTACAGTGCACTGTGGTTCATACAGTCAATAACAGCACTTGAGAAATGACCACTATCTCAGCTTAAGGGGTGTTTTTCAAAACAGGAGCCGACCAACAGGAACTAAGAACAGTTTAAGTTCAAGCTGGTTGAAAGTGAGAGCTAGAACCACCACAACAAATGTGATGTGTGATTTAATGTCTTTTTAATAATTTTATGAGCACAAATTTAAAGCATTTGGCTAATTAGCTATCATGTGCTGACATGAATGTGCACTTTTCTGCACTTACAATTCCTCAGAGTCATGTGTAGAAATGAGCAAATGTTTATCCACATTGAGTTTGAAGAGTAAAAACATGTATGGAGCAGATGCTGAATAAAATCGATAATTCAGCACACTTGCCTAGTTTACATTCTACATGGTCAAGCTGGTCATGCTGGTTGAACGGCACAGTCAAGTTGGTAAAGCTGGTAAATTTGCTTAACTAACAAACTCCAACAATAGCTTACCCAATTAAGCTTAACCAGGTAGTTGACTGGTTTTTGCCTGGTCTTTGTGGATGTGCAACAGTGGTGGATGATGTAAACAAACCATGTACTTGAGTTAAAGTAGAGACACCCAAGGTAAAATATTACTCCAGTAAAAGTAGAAGTTCCTCCCTTTAGACCACCACTTGAGTAAAAGTACTAAAGTATTTACCTTCAAATGTACTTAAGTATAAAGTAAAAGTACTAAAAGAGTAATTATGGCTGTAATGTCCTGTTATCATTTTTATAACAAGACTCTTTTCATGAACTCATTTGAGGTGAAAATCCTCCAGTGTCTCTCTTGGTAAACCAGTCTTTTAATAGAATGTCATTAATTAGTGATGCTGATGTTTATTAAAATGATCATAAGCACAAAACACTGAAGGCAAACCGTTTCTATCAGGTAGAACCAAGTGGCTCTGAAATCACATTTTACAAATAAGCAAAGTTTCAGTTTAAGATTTATTTACAACTTAGTTACAAGTTTAAGTTTAATAAAAAATGGCTTTAAACTCAGGATCACAGATGAGTTTTCTTTACTATGTTGATCTGTAGGTCATAAACATAAACCAGCCCAAACTAATTTACTACAAAATTAAATGGTGTTTGTAGAAATTCAGAAAAAAGCCGGTCAGTCACGACTGCATATGTGGACATATTTCTATATTGTGCTCTTTTTACACAAAGTTAGGTTAGTTCATCATTTATGTTGAATAGACTCTCCCAAAAATGAATGCCGATGCACTGATGTTGAACCGTGCGCTGCACTGGGTCGGTATGACCAACAGGTCAAAACAAGCTCAAAACAAAGTGACCGCTGTGCCCTGATTGGTGTTCTTGCTTTGCGCTTCTTTCGTTTTGACCTGTTACATTTTTATACACACAGAAACCAAAAGGAACAACAGATTTCTCAAAATGTAGTGGAGGAAAAAGTAAGATATTTGACTTCGAAATGTAGTGGAAAGTAAAAAGATACACGAAAAAACTACTTAAGTACAGAAACCAATTACATTTACTTAGTTACTGTCCACCACTGTTGTCCAACAACCTTGACCGTTGAAAACCAGCTTAGATCATCTAAAACCAGCTACCAGCAAAAGCTGGTCTTTTAACAGGGTAGTAACTTTATCTTCACGTGGAAGAGTAAAGAATTTGCAACATTGTAATTGGCTTCAAAGGATACCAAAGTCAGAAGAGAGCGCTCTCAAGAATCATTAGATCCTGTTAGTTCCACTTTTGAGCAGGTACACCGTCATAAAAAGGTTCTGTGCAGGTACTGTATGCTTTTCCAGGGAAGAGTTACAGTTACCTTTATACCTTTTCATAAATGTTTTAAGAACAGAACCATCCAATAAAAAGCCTGGAGATAAAACAGGATGTGTAGAGTTAATACAATGTAAAACATATAACAGCAATGGATTATGGTAAAGTTACATGTTCCCTGACAAATAAAACTTAAGACATGGCTTTGACGGTATCACCCCAGTGACATAAGGGGTTCTGCCACAGTGACAGTTTAGTACCTTTTTTCTCACAGTGTTTTAAAAAACATAAAACTGGAACATCTCTTGTGTTCTGGTGATAAATGTTATGGTACTTTGTGCAGAGGAAAAATGTCCAAAATGTACAGTCATTCAGAGGACAGCAGGGACCCTGATGCACAACATTCAAAAAGTTACAGCTATAAACCTGAATCTCACTCCCTGTTGAAACCTTTACTTTTTTGTTTTAATTTACATGTATTTTATAAGCAGCGTACATTATACAGGGAGATTCCCTCAACAGAGGCCCCAAATGTTCTGTAATAATTCTCTCTAGGACGAAGCAATCTGACTGAAACAAAGTGCAATGAGCTTCTCAATATATGGAGCTTCAAACAAGCCAGGACGCCCCTGTGTCGGAGCGATGAGGGAGGCGCCAGACAGCCATTGTGATGGTTTACCTCCGTTTGCAACATCCGGGTGCAGACCCCCGTACCCCTTCGTGTGTCTGGCAGCAAACGGAGATCACTTCCAAAATCACATGTAATGCCATCGATTACACACACATTCATTGTAATTGTTGTAATCATCGTCAATATATGTAGGGCATTTTTTTGGTTCAGATTGCTTCGTCCTATTGAGAGTTACAGCAGAATATTCAGGCCACTTTCAAGTGAATCTCACTGTATAATAACTTATAAGTAAGCTGAAAACTCCTGAGGTATCTAAATACCGAAAATGCCTCCAAGGATCCGGTTGGCTTTTACACCCTGAAGATATTCACCACAAAAATGACATTAATTGCACTCATTAAGAAACTGCAAGTTGGCTGGTTCTGTAACACTGGTAAGGTGTGGTGTTTCAAAACAGTCACTGCAAGCATGTTTCAAAAGGCCGAGCATTTATAAAGTGAACGTGAACCATTATGGGACATTTGTCAATCTCTTGACAGATGGGTCAGTTTTTCTTTTTGGGTTTCTTGTGGCGCATCCTCAGTGTCCCGGAAGCTGGAGTTTGGGGGGTCGCTGGTTGGTTAGAGCTAATGGTGGCTTCTGGTTGGTACGTGAGGAGGAAATCAAGGAGGTTGATTTCTTGTTCTTCTGGATCGCACTCCACTTCAGCGTGGAAGCCCAGCCTCTCGGCCTCTATCAGAGGATCTTCCTCTTCCCTCTCCGCCACCTTCTTTTGAACTTCATCTTGCTTATCCTCATCCTCCATATCATCCTCCTCCTCCTCCTCCTCCTCTTCTTCATCTTCCTCATCGTCTTCTTCTTGAGTGTCTTCCTCATCCTCACCCTCGTACTTGCAGCCAACAGTGTCTCCTTTTGGGTAGTGGAAGACATGTCTGTGATCACTGAACGTTATTTGTCTTCTGCTACTGGGCCGCTCTCTGTCCTTCCTTGCTCCTTTTGATTTTGCCCCTTGTTCTTCATCATCATGAGGTAGACAAGGTTGATCCTCTCCCACTTCTTCCTCCTCTTCATCTTCCTCTTCCTGTTCTTGATCTTTTTGAGGGGTATCATATTCATCTTCATCATCATTTTCTTTTATTAGCTCTGCTTCATGTACTTCTTCAGTTATGTCTTCTTCCTCCTCTTCTTCTTCTGCGTCTTCTTCTTCACTTTCTTCATCTTCTTCCTGTTTGGTTTCCCCTTCTTCTTTCCACTCTGTAGAATTGTTCTCAGCAGCATCTGCTTTATCTTCATCTGTCTCTTCCTTGACCTCTTCCTCTTGTTCATTGTAATCGTCCTCATCATCGTCATCATCATCATCTTCTTCTTCATCTTCCTCATCATCTTCCTCTTCTTCTCTCCCCATTCTTTCTGCGATTTGCTCAGCAGTAGGTATGTCCATATCTGGCTCCTCAAGTATGACGCTTGGATAGCGCCGTCCACGAAATGCCACTTCATACTTGGGAAAGGTCTCTTCGGAATAACCTGTGAAGACAACGGGTGAAATCATGCACATATTTCAGGAAGATTAAGCAGCTAAAAGCACTATATCTGTGTCCCAGTTCAGGGGCTGCATCCTTCGGAGGCTACATTGGAAGGCCAATTGTGTCACAGAAGTGTGACTAGACTGTCCCATTTCGAAGGCTCCTTCATATGCGGCTGAGAAATATGGCAAAAAAGGATCCACCCAGCCAGCCAGCCAATATATCCCAAGGTTCCCTGTGTGCTGGCAAAGATACATGAACATTGTGGCGTCAGCAGAGGAGTGAATGGCAGCTGAGGAGTTTACTTTAAATGGATGTATTAAGTTTAAACTGTTTTGAATAGTGAGCAATATAGATGTTTAAAGAAAAGCCAGTAAATGTGGTCTGAAGCTGTTTTAGAGAGCAAAGAGCAGACAGAGAGAAGCATCTCCAGCTTTAATAACTGAAATAATAAAATATATCAAATAATAATAAATCAAATCAAGGTTTCTGGTTTCATGTCTAAAGAACTTTAAAAGAACTTGACAGGTCTGACAGTGCTAAGGATGGGAACAGCGGTTCATGACACAAACAGGAAATCATCATAGAGCAGACCGTCTCATTTCAGTTCAGTCTTCAGGGTCTACACAAGCTGCATCCTTCGAATGACCTAGCCCCTAAAATGGGACACACTGTATGTGCCTTAAAGCACTTTTTAAGACTTCAGGATTTGGAGACCTCTCTGGTGGACATGTGTAATTGCATACGCAAAAGAACATTTTGTAATGTCAAATTTGTAATGTCTCTGGACCCTCCCTTAGTTGATGAATCTGATGATAGTGAGTTTGTTGAAAGACAAAGAGAATTTGGTCAAAACTTTAAATCTTCCATGGACATAACTGAAATATCTATTGTTATCATCATATCTTCATCAAAATAATACTGATTTTTCAGTTGAGACCTAAACTTCAAGCTGGACCTTCTGTTTTGTGCCTGTATTTGAGATGCCAGAAACTGCTGTCAAATCCAGCTCTACACTTAAATGATCATTTCAGGTTTTAGGTGGCAACTTGCAGCTGTGAATGCTCACCATATCCTGACACAGTAATGCTACTTTCACTTTAACCCAAAAAATCGTTTTTTTTAAATTGTGCACATTTAAACAAAAGCAATGTTATTATGTGCTTTACCCTCCCAGTCTGCAGAATAGGGGGTTTCCTCAGCTTCCACCTCAGGGGAGACGCCCTCTAGAGGACGCCCCTCCAGCATCACACGTGTGATCTGCCTCAGTTGCCGGAGTTTCCTCTCCTCCTTTCTACGGCTGCTCCTCCGAGACCTGTGGCCAGGACACACAATAGGAGATAAAATGATGCACAATCAATTCTATTATTGAATTATTTTTAATTTTGTTTATATAGTGCTCTAAGATAAGATATCCCAAAGGGAAAGCCGTCCTCCTCTGGGCACTACTGGATAGCAAATTTGAAATAAACAAATGAGAAATATAAAGCAAATATGATTAAACAGAGAAATGAGATTACGCAGAGGCAGCCAGACCAGACAGAGGGAAGATTCATGAGATAATTACTAATGTTAGAAGTCTGTTAAAGGCCATTAGAGAGTCTCTTGGAAAAAGACTGGACGACTAGCCATAGACCATTTTACAAAATTCTGAGGAACTACCTGTCCAACTCTCAGCATAAGCCTAGCTGGTAACACATGTAACACTAGTACTTACAGGCTGAAAGGTTTAGTAGTACAGAGAAAAATGAATGAATCTCACAGAGGAGTAGATTTGAAACATGTTCTATGGAGATAAACTAGCTTTACACGCTGTTCAGGATTGATTGCGGATGTTGTCATGTATGGTCCTATATAGAGCCTTTCTGAAAATGGTTCTATATGGCACCAAAGAGGGTTCTTCGATTCTTGTGATGTCAAGCTTGTAACAATCAAAGAACCCTTGTTGGACCCATCTCAAAAGCATATTTTCTATCAATCTGAAGAACCATTTCATGATGCAAAGAACACTTTAATCATGCAGAAGTTTCTTTGCGTGATCATGATTCTACATGGAACCATTTTCTTTACTAAAGAACCCTTAAGGAAGCACATATAACAGTAAATGCTACTGTTTATATCTGTTCACTAATAAATTAACTTTCCACAAACATCTGCTGAGCTTAGCCAGGGTGATCGGACGAATGCCCTTAAAACTAAAGACCTTTTTGTGGTTTTCGGCGCCATAAACACAATCCAGTAGACACAAGCTGAGGCAGACCCAGAGATGCTGCGGGCCATCATGGAATTTGCCCTTTTCATTTTTCTTTTGAATGGATTCCAGAGGGATGGCCTTAGGGACGGAGCCATTACTCTGTCAGCTCTTTGATCAGTGAGGTGAGAGGCGATGTGAAGAGGGAGAAATGTGGGTCGTTTACCTGGCAGGTGGGTGGATGGCTTTCGATACTCTCCTCTCTCTCACTCCCTCCATCTGTCTCAGTCTGGCCTGTAGCTGAGCCATCTCATAATCAGCTGGAGGAGCATTACACAGGGGTTTAAAGGGTCCATGTAGACATGCGATACTGACATATGAGCACCCAGACATCATATCTGTTACCTCCTGTCTGAGGAAAACTGTCCATAACTAGATTCATGAGGTTTAGTAGAGGCAAACCCCAAGCAGGCAAACTGTGTAAAGGTCTGTATACACTGAGCTGAGAAACACCCACAGCATTAGCTTCAGCTCAGTTAGAGGCAAAGACCAAGTAGGTCAAGCCTAATTCATGTGACCAATTACACTTAATTACTCATTCAGTTCTGTTTCTGGGTCACAAGTTGCAGTTATTATTAAGATCCTGGCTTTGATAACTATTTATGCAGATGACTAAACTATTAACAAATTCCAATTAGCGAAAGAAGACCGATCTAAAAATAAGACGTTGTTCAGGGTGAACCGTGTATTGCTTAATACATAGATAGAGCCTACTTTTCTGATTTGTCTGTCACTTTCACTTCCCTCAGCCTTTGGCATCCATCTGATGAATGGAGCTAAACCTCTTAGTACTGATCCGAAAGACATGCAGTTAATTGGTATTAGACGCCGCTGGGCTGATACAACACTGCTTGTGATTGCTAATCCAGATCGAACAATAGGGGGGGAACAAAGCCCCCTCAAGCTTGTGGCAGGATCTTAATCTACCTCATCATGGGCTGCATGTGGTATAGCTACAGATAAGCGGAGGAGGGGCTCAGCAAAGAGGTAAGATCAAAACCGAAGTGCTAGGGGAACTATAGGGATGACACGTGCTCAAGAATCAAAGCACAGTCAAGCTTATCTTCATAATAGCATTTCAGAACTACAGTCAACAGGATGTCGACAGAGTTGAACTTACGCATGTCCTGTATTGTGCTGTCTGCCATCAGGACGGAGAATCTGCATTCTGGCCTGGGGGATCTGTCTTTGTATGTAAGCTGTGGGAAAAACAAAGTCATATTTTGCCAAAAGTTATAAAAATTAAATAATTGTCAAATAATTTGTTGAATCCGCCCTCAAACCCTTGAATCATTGGTCTCATGCTACACCATAATCTTATGGCTTTCTGCAAGTGAAGAGAATTCCTACCTTGAAGAATATGTAGATGATGTAGAGGAAGATTCCAAAGCCATAAACAGGAATGACCTGGCTGAGGAGGTTAGGTTTTCCAGCACCTTTGGTCCTGGAAATGGCCTCAGGATTGAACGGTTTGGTATGGAGTGGTTCCAACTGCCACTGATCATGATCTTCTGAGAATGGCTGACTGTATCTTCTAGGAGGAATGTGTCCAGGACCAACTATCAACAAAACCAGTCTGAGTTATGTGTATGTGTGAAAGTCTAAACTAATAGCAGTAAAATATTCCATTACAAGCATGAATGCTTTCAGCCTTTTTGCCAATAATCTGGGGAGATAAAATTACATAGATGTTATGTAAGCTCTTTCACAATGCGTCTTTTACTCTGATATGTAGGCCGGGTTAAAATCTGCCCACTGCTTCTTTTATTACAGGTCACCAGGATCTGTTGGTTCTGAATAATTACTTACTGTCTTTTAATCTTACGTTTTAATGCAAAATGAAGACAAAAATATTAATGAGAATAATGTGTTAATTGTAAATAATACCCTAGTCTTAATAAATAATGTGCAAATAAAGTGTAAAATAATGAAGAATAATATAAATAGAGTATATTCTACAGTCTATATCAGACCACACAGGACACACAGGCACTGTCACTGCTGCAGGGAGAGGAAGGAGGCGAGGTGAGGAGTAGAGGGGACTGACTTCACTGAGAGGACTCAGAGACACTCTGAGGGGGGAACTGCTGCAGATTTTCTTACCCTCCGACTGAACGACGTCTTTCTTCCCTCTAGACAGAAATATTTTGGGTAGAAATAGAGACACGCAGAGAACGAGGCAGGAGATGAAAGTGATCTTCTGAAAGGTTGAAACCGACATATCTGTAAAGCATGAGGCAATGGATTGAGTCAGTGTGGAGACCGGGACTCTCTCTGTCTCTCTCTCTCTCTCTCTCTCTCTCTTTCTCTCTCTCTCTTTCTCTCTCTCTCTCTCTCTCTCTCTCTCTCTCTCCCACACACACACAGCTCCACATCCCGGTATTTTACAGCCGGAAATGACCTACACTGTAATCCGTCAGCCGCTATAAGCGCTGCTCATTTTTATGCAAAGATTTAATGTTATTATTATTATTACTATGATTATTAGTATTATTATTGTTGTTGTTGCTATTATTATTATTGTTGTTGTGGAGGATCTTCCTCTTAATAACAGTAATAACACTGTTATACATAATAATAATGCAATATAACAACAACAACAACAACAACAACAACAACAATAATAATAATAATAACAGTTTATCATTACCAAACCTGTCCTTAAAAGAACATAATATTTGTAGTTACCATCAAATAACTGATATTTTACGTACAGAGTAAGAACACAGTTTATCTATCTATCCATCTGTCTATCTTTCTATCCATCTGTCTATCCATCCCTATTTTCTAAATTATTACAACTACTAGGTTGTTGTTGTTGTTTTTGTTGTTGTTGTAGTGGTATTAATAGTTGGAGAGACACTCTTTGTCCAGCAGATGGCAGTGCTGTCATTGATATTGCAGCACTAAAGTAATCATCAATCTCAAGGCCCCTGGTGAACCTGCTGAGGTAAGAATATATGCAGCCCACTGTTCTCCTGCTTTTATTCTCCTCTAAAACTGTAATGCAGACCTGAAATATCCTGCTAAATACTTGGGCTGTAAGATGTATGTATGTAAGATATGTTCATGACAGTTCTGTTCGAAAATCTGACACTTATTGTCAAATCACTAACGGATTATTACTAGCCCACCTGCCATGGAAAGGAAAGGGAACACACGCAGAAAGTCATCCATATAGGCCCATACATGGCAGTATATGGGGTTATAAAAAATGAAGCCCCTTTGATTAATTCCTGCCAATATGCCGTTCCCAATATGAATAGTTGCCCATGGGCATCCGAATGGAGAATAAAATGAGCTCCATAAAGTTCTCTGTGAAGTGCAGTCAGGCTGCCGTGTATCGCTGCTGCTTTTCATTTTGGCTTTAAGATTAGCTCATTTTGTTTGCGTGGTTAAAAAAGGAAGTGTTGTTCCCTCCCTGACTGTTTGCAATTTAAAAATGTACAACATAAATGGCTGAATTCCATTAAGGTCTGCAATTACACGTTAACACAGCAGCACACATCACCCTCTGCAGTCTGTGTCTTAAAATAATGCAGAAAACACTGGCACCAAACACCGAATTGGCCATGTACCCAATTATAATCTCTTAATCCTTGGAAACAACTCTGCTTTTGAGCACCCTTACCAGAGAAATGGCTTATGGATTGATTATCAGGCCAGACCAGCATCATTTTAGCGGAGATTATACTAGACCTACAGATGTGTCACATTGCAGCTAGTGATAGTTTGCTTTTCTGCTTCCTTTTTTTGGCATCACACTCATTTTTCAAAGTGCAAGTTCTTAAGCGCTTTCAAATATGGGGGTATTAAGGATTTCATTTATTTTTATTCAGGCCCTCAAGTTTCTTTCTCTCTTCTGCTTTGAAGATGAGAAAATATAATTTTATAACTGTCACCCCTACCCCAATTTCAGGTTTTATTTTCCTATTATTCTAGCCAGCTCGACTGTGAATTGGTTGAACTGCTATTTCCATATTCGGGGTAATTGCAGCGTTGTTAAAATAAGCTCTTCTTGGTTCTCATGGAAACTTATAAGCACACATCATGTTTTTGCTTAAAAAATAAACCTTGCTAATGGGGAATGGCGAAAATAGCTCATTGTGTGTGTGTAGAAAAAGGAAAATCCAGCAGGGAAGTATTACATTTTGACGTTGACCACATGTATGCTTCACAGCCATATGGAAAAGGGTTTACATTGTCATATGGAAACTAGCCTGCTGATTTCAAAAGTAAACTGCTCCCCTGGCCTGGTCTGTGGGTTTGTGTGTATCGTGTGTCGGTAATGTGGCTTAATGTTGAGATGCTATGGAGTGTGGTTGTGGGTGTCCCACAAGGCTCTATGCTCAGTCCTTTTCTCTTTTCTCTTTACACTCACTCTCTTGGGGATGTAATGTCCTCTCTTGGTCCTTGATATTTTTTTTGGTCATGTTACGAGGCACAAAGCTTTGGTGTAATTGTGGTTGACCAGTTACTGTTCTCAGTTAATGATACAGACCTGACCCAGCCCTCTTCAGCATGATATCTCCAATCCTGGTCCCAGAGATCTACCTTTCTGCAGAGCCTAGTTCCAACCACAATTTGTCACATCAGCTCCAGCAATTTAACCTCTAACCAGGATTGGATGTATTAGTGTTAAGTAAGGGGCAGGGTAGCTTATTGGATACAGGTTGGAGCTAAACTCTGCTGGGAAGTTGATCTCCAGGAGGAGAGTTGGTGGCCACTGCTCTACTGGAAGGCCTTCTAGGTGCTTGTTCAGTCTTTTGCCATCTTAAGGCTTGACTAATACAAGCTGATCTTCTTATGTTGGCTATCAGGCCTTTGCAGCTGATCCAGTCTTCCTCAATACACACGTCTCTCTGCTGCTGGGTTTGTAGCTGCCCGCATCAGATTTAAAACAGGTTTTACTTCACAACAAAAAAAATGGACCAGCTGCTCCTTTTCTGAAGGCAGTGGTCAAAACTTGTACAATACCTAGAGCCCTTTGAGCTTCAGGCAGAGGAAAGTGGGGCGCATTCTAACACATTAGGCCTGTTTACACCCTGCATCAACATGCGTTTTTGACAACCCCGGTTTAAGCTGATCGCATGAAAAGCCTGATGTAAACACACCGAGGATAGATTATGATCACAATACGATTGGACCACTCAAACCACTTTTGGAGATGATTGGAGACAGGTCTTTACACACTTAATATGTGTATAAACAGAATCTGTTTTTGATTTCCATATTTAATTTCACAATAAATTTATTTAACATTTGATTTCACAATAATGTGAGCGGAAGGGTGTTTGCTGCATGCTGGCTAGCAGGTGAAAGAATAAACAAGGAAACCACAGATGGGGGATCCATGGAACTGGAGTTCCCCAAACCAAGGAATCTCTTGCATTCTTGGGCCAGGAACATGTCCAAGCCAAGCCATACAACATGTATCATAACAAGGACAAAAAAGCAGAAACTACATCTGTGTTGATGTGTTTCTAAAGTAAAATAAAATCTCATCTGGCCACACTGAGGACGCATTTTAGTGAAAAGTGTAAACAGAATTTGGGCGGAGTTTATCCAGTTATGAACCATGATGCAAAACATATTTCAATGCAAGATGTCAAGCCACATTAATAACATTTTTATACAAAATACCTACACATCTTTGCGACAAAAGAAAATGTAAACTTTGTTTACAGCATGTACCATTTATGAAAGGTTTGGCCAGAAGTTGCTGGAGTGCACGTGTTATAACATAGATAGCGTTAACTGTAACTGACTGAGGGACTAGATGTAGCAGTCACTAAAACGTGTGGCAAATTAATTTAAAGATGAACTCAGATCTAGACTTACACAAAATATATATTCATCAAATAAATATGATTCATGAAAAGAGAGTGTCAGAAGTCGCAAATTCAACAGAAGGGCAAGTAGCAGAATAAGATAATTGAAATATATTGTGTTTACATGTTGTCTATAGCACGAAATGTTGAAAAATAAATTTCTCATTGTTTACTTTTGGAGACTTTACTAACCCCACAGTGTGGAGGCTGCACATTAATGTAGCTAACATTTTCTGGCTACATTAATGTGCAGCCTCCACACTGTGGGGTCTCCAAAAGTAAACAAAAAGTAAACTTTTGGAAATATGAGAACATGATTAAAAGCACATTCTATTGAACCTGTTTAACTACATAAAAATCCATGTTATGGCTGGACTTGGTCAGCTGTCTTCAAACATTGACTGACAACTCATCTTTTCGTAAAGTGCTTTAATGACCACTAATCTTGTGCTTATTAAAACCTATTATGAAATGTCTTATTTCTGTATTGTTTATCTATCTATCTATCTATCTATCTATCTATCTATCTATCTATCTATCTATCTATCTATCTATCTATCTATCTATCTATCTATCTATCTATCTATCTATCTATCTATCTATCTCAGTGTCAACATGTGAGTGGTCTGCAGTAGAACGTGCTGCTATTTCAGTTTGGCCCTTATCTGTTTACGGAGTCTGTCTCTTATCAATGGTTTAATTACTCAATTATTCTTCATTAAGCTCTATTAAAACACAGTGGACTCACTGCACCGAAAGTCAGGCCCTTTCTGCTCCCTTACTGACATACAACCTCCAAAAAATGGTGGGTTTTTTGTTACTTTCTTTTATGACAATCTAGGGCTTCTTATTGTTATGCTAACGGAAAAATATGGCATTGACTCTTATGAAATGTTGGCGCCCCTCCGTGTCTCCGCCAGCAATGGATTCACATACATGGCAATCAACACACCTTCGGCAAACAAAATTGCTTTCAGAAATAGCAATCGTTTGCTTTCTCTATATTCATGCGAGTGATTTGTTGTGCAATGTCACCTTACTCAGTAGTGCTGGTGCAGGTTTACATCAGACCTCTCTCTCTCTCTCTCTCTCTCTCTCTCTTTCTCTCTCACCCCCTCCTTCACTCTCCTCTGCCTCTGTCTAAATCAGTCAATTTATTTCCAAATTGCGAGTCGAGTGCAGGAGCAAAGGCTCCTTTCAGTGGCGGGGTGCAAATATTAAATCAATGCTCACTCTTATATATCGAGTAGGGTTTAATTTTTACTTGGTATTGATGGGGGGATGAAGCTGGCTTTGAGCGCGCTGAAGGACATACTGTTACAAATCCTTGTCCTTTACATTTGTAACAGGAGAGATGGTGGTGCGGAGGGAGGAGTATCCAAATAATGGAACGCCGGCATGGGACAGGCCTTGAGACTTCGCCCCTGCAGCGGCCGCCCCTTCCACTCTGGGTTATTAACACAGAGCAAGAGAAGGACAACATCGACTGGCCAAACTGCTGGTACTGTCCATGGTCACGTCATGGTTTTAAAATACTGTCCATAAGTGCCATAGAGTGTTCTTTGGAAGGATGCCATAGAGGAACCACCTTCGAGTGGTTGTAATATGGTCCATCCATTGATTCTTTAGGGAAACTAAAGTGGTCTTTCAATATGTTTTGAAGCGAAATGCTCAATTTTTGAGAAACATAAAGAGTGAGAATTGTTTACAATGGTGATGAAGGGAACCAGACATCTATAAGGTTTAAAGCCTTTAAAGCTACGTCACAGAAAGCTATTACACAAAATTGTTACAAATACATTCCTAGATGCCTGAGACATTGATTTAAGATTTGAGATAAAGTTTTGACCTTAAATATATTAAATAAATCCATTGATGGTGGACAGTGTACATGCAGGCTGTTCCATGGCAGAATAGTCCCCAAAAGAAAGCATTTCTTTCTGATTGAACACTTTCTCACCATTTTCAATGTTATGTATGAAAAATTTAGAAGACCTATAGGTTCACTGGTGGTTTTGGACAGTAAATACAATGGATACATTTACAGTAGAGATACTGTGACACCTGGTTCCTGTCACCACTACCGTAAAGAGAATCAGAGTCTGTAAGGTTCTCTACATTGGACCATTTCAGATCAAAACACACTAAATTACTTTGTTTACTTCACAACATTTGAAAAATTGGTGGCCTAGCCATCCCACACTGACAGACATAAAACCGCAATGTATTGTCTGGGTTGTCTGGGGCAGTCATTGGCTGGAGGAACCAGCCTCATGACCGGAAGGTCGCTGGTTCGATCCCCTGAGCCAACAGCACATGAATGAGGTGTCCTTGAGCAAGACACCTAACCCCCAACTGCTCCCCGGGTGCTGCGGATTGGGCTGCCCACTGCTCCGGGCAAGTGTTCTCACTGCCCCCTAGTGTGTGTGTGCTCACTAGAGTGTATGTGGTGTTTCACTTCACGCATGGGTTAAATGGATGTGAAATTTCCCAGTTGTGGGACTAATAAGGGTCTCTTAATCTTATGCTTTTGTATTTATTCTAGTATTAGTGTGGGTTTTTTTTTCAGATAAATAACTGTAAGTATGATGTTTTTAGGTGTCCTTACAAGCACTTTAGAGGAACTACGTGGAGGATCAACAGGGGACTTTATGAGCAGCAGGTAGTGGCTATGAGTGATGTGTGTGTGTGTGTGTGTGTGTGTGTAAGAGGGAAATGGCTGGACAGTGCTGGAGTTTTGTTGATGATGATGATGTATCGTGTGGTGGAGCGGGGCAGCAGATGTGGAGTGTGATTAAGATAGGAGAGCAGTGTGTAAAACAGTAATCAGATCAGCCATGCAGGTGCAGGAGCAGCCTGGGCCACGGCCAGACACGTCCCATCTCCAAACCACATCAATCATGCAAGAGTCTGTGCTATTGACAAATGTTTGGGGGCAGCTGGCATTTTAGAGTGTTTTAATACAAACGAGGATGTTTGCAAGTTTGCAATAATTTAACATCTGAACCCCTTAAACTATGGCTGCACAATATGGCGCTCCTTGATTGTTCTCTGATGGATATATGTAAAGGGGAACCTCTAACTAGGGATATGGATTTTGGCATGTTAATTTGACTGATTAATCAAATCAAATCAAATTTATTTGTACAGTGCTTTTTACAACTGAGGTTGTCACAAAGCAGCTTCTCAGAATTCCAGAAAACACAAAGTTTTAACATGAATGTAAAAATCCCAGGGGTGCAAGCCAGGGGTGACAGTGGCAAGGAGACCTACAAAGTTATTAGACTACTAATATTAATAGTAGTAATGTTAGCAGCACTAATAGCTAGGAGTCCATGAAAGCTTTAATGTAAGGTGGGCAGCTAGTCCAAGGCAGGTGGCGGTAGCTGGGGCGTGGGCAGCTGGTCTGAAGCGGGTAGCAGGAGAGCTCGACAGTCAGTCGTCCATCAGTGTTCGGCCAGACAGGTGGGTGGTCGTTTACTCTGATTAGTTGTTACTCAGCTAACCTGAAACCACAGATACAACCCATAAAATCATCCAACACAGCACTGTGTTTTATATAAACAAGGCTTTAGGCTTTAAGTTACATGAATAGTTTCAACAACAGTCAGCATGAAGTCAGCAGCTTATAGCTGTCATAGGTTAACTGTTAAGTAACACACACACTTACAGGCTTTAGTTTAAGACTATGCTTAACAGATGACACAGGACAGTTACAAAAACAGTCAGTTGTAGCCAGTGGGGGAAAGTGATTAATTATATTTACTCCCATTACTGTATTTAATTACATTTTTGAGTTATATCATGGTACTTTTTTCATATATATATATATATATATATATATATATATATATATATGTGTGTGTGTGTGTGTGTGTGTGTGTGTGTGTGTGTGTGTGTGTGTGTGTGTGTGTGAGACGAAATTCAAAATTTGTCATTTTTTTTCTAGGTCACTACTCAACTCTTTCATTTGTGGCATTGATGAAGTTAAAGCTTTTGTGCAGAAATATCAGATTCTCCTCCACTGAAGGTCTGTTGAAATTTGGGTTTAGACGACACTCAGGTGGCTACAATCTACTCTAACAGAGACTTGTGTACAAACCTGTGGTGCTCCAAAAAACACTGTCTTTAAAGCAAAAAGGGGGCATTTCAACTTCAATATAAAATGAAAGTCTGAACCCCCAAGTGAAAAATATGTTTGCTTTTTCATTTTTATTCAATGCAAAGTCTTTCATATATATATGAGAGAGAGAGAGAGAGAGATTTAGAATCAGTTTCAGTACTTTGTATCGACAGATACTTGTTGGATCAGGTACTGGTATCAGAGGAGAGAAAGTTGTATCGGTGCAGATGACCGCACTTGAATCACTTGTGTTTGAGCCTGAAAACATCCTCCCTGAAATCTGCGGGAATCTGGCAACACAGGACCCGAGATCCCCACCCTGGCAAAGCATCATCAAGTTGAACTGAATTTTTGCCAGTGTTCTATAAAGCTTGTTCAACCTCATGACAGTTGCTACGAAACAATGCATTTGAAGGCACAGCATGAATAGATCAATTGAGAAGTAACAGCAAGAAAACTGACACTTTCAGAAAAAAGGCAAGATATCTGCAAACTTTGGCCAGGCCATGTGGTTCTCGTCTCCAATCAGAGTGTAAAGTGCACTCCTTGCTGGCTTCATAGAATTCATATTTCTCACCCAGCAAAGTTGGCCTTTTTGAATTTGAATGTAAATTGTGAAAAGAAACTGTAAAAAGAAGTCAAATAAGCAGATGGCTTGAAAATCGAGTTTGCATGTAGATTGCTGTTTTCATGGCCAGGGGCATGTGGTGTGTCTTAGACACAGGGCGTTCAACATCACACGGGCTCGGTCAGCAACGCTTAATGACAGACGCCACATGAGAGTCACAGCTTTAAACGGGGCACGTAAATTCGGTTAGCGTCCTGGAGAGGTAATTACATCCACCTGACCTATCGTTTCAAAGGTAAGCCACGGCCGATTGTGTCTGCACTCTGAGGACCAGCAATTGATTGGCTTTGTTTGACATATAGAGTTGCTGGACTGTGGAGCTGCATCTTTGTTTTGGAGTGTGTGTGTGCGTGCGTGTGTGGGAAGTGGCAGGGGCTCACTGTGAAGGTGGAGGAGGCGCTTGAGTTCAGCAGATAGGGGCTTTGATCTGGGCCAGCGGGGGAGAAATTACATTATTTAAGGTGGCGCTGTAGCATGGGGCTGAAGCACAGTGTGAGACGCGCAGTGGAATTGCAGGTTTAGTTGCGCGTGGGTGAAATGCTGGACACACACACACACACACACACACACACACACACACACACACACACACACACACACACACACATCCATACAAATGCTGAAGCTAAACACTCTAGCTATGATATGTACATATGAACAGCTATCTGTGCACCTCGTGTTAACGCAAAACTGGTCTGCGTGCTGATTTTTTAAATCTCACTGATTAATAGTCAGTGGTGGATGAAGAACACAAACCATGTACTTGAGTTAAAGTAGAGACACCCAAGGTAAAATATTACTGGAGTAAAAGTAGAAGTTCCTCCCTTTAGACCACCACTTGAGTAAAAGTACTAAAGTATTTACCTTCAAATGTACTTAAGTATCAAAAGTAAAAGTACTAAAAGATTAATTATGGCTCTGATGTCCTGTTATCATTTTTATAACAAGACTCACTTCATGAACTCATTTTAGGTGAAAATCCTCCAGTGTCTCTCTTGGTAAACCAGTCTTTTAATAGAATGTCATTAATTAGTGACGCTGATGTTTATTAAAATGATCATAAGCACAAAACACTGAAGGCAAACAGTTTCCATCAGGTAGAACCGAGTGGCTCTGAAATCACTTTTTACAAACAAGCAAAGTTTCAGTTTAAGATTTATTTACAACTTAGTTACAAGTTTAAGTTTAATAAAAACTGGCTTTAAACTCAGGATCACAAATGAGTTACTTTACTTACCTTTACTTTACATACCTTTACTATGTTGAGGTGTAGGTCTCTATTCATAACTCTATTCATATTCTATTCACAATGAAATGGTGTTTGTATAAATTCAGAAAAAAGACGCGTCAGTCACGACTGCATATGTGGACATATTTCTATATTGTGCTCTATTTACACAAAGTTAGGTTAGTTCATCATTGATGTTGAATAGACTCTAAAGTTTATGCTGCTGTGCGGACATTGAACCGTGTGCTGCACAGTGTTGGTATGACCAACAGGTCAAAACAAGCTCAAAACAAAGTGACCGCTGTGCCCTGATTGGTGTTCATGCTTTGCGCTTCTTTTGTTTTGAACTGTTATGTTTTTATACACACAGAAACCAAAAGGAACAACAGATTTCTCAAAATGTAGTGGAGGAAAAAGTCAGATATTAGACTTTAAAATGTAGTGGAGTGAAAGTAAAAAGTCACCCAGAATGGAAAAACTTCACGAAAAAACTACTGAAGTACAGAAACTAATTACATTTACTTAGTTACTGTCCACCACTGCTTAAATCATATAGCGACTAAACAAAGATCCTTTATCCTCAGGTTGAATTCTGTTTCGAACCTTGAACATTTACTGCAAAAGAGCACATTGGTGAGCCGAACATGGACAGGTTGTTTACACCTTTTGAAGAACTGGAGTGACTAATATCGAAAATACAACTCCTGTAGAATGCATGGAGATGTGCTCTTTTTCATTCTATGGTTTGTGGTTTGTACGTTGACATGAGTCCATATGAAGTATTTGAAAATGAATTTGAGTATGAGTATTCGAGTATTTGAGTATTTGAAAACAGTTAGGGTTTGAAATGTGAAGGGTAACAAGTATTTTCAAATTATGTCAAAAACTAAAAAACATCAAAAATGGAGATACAAGGTTTTCTTCTGACAAGAGATGTAGTCATGCATATTGTATATCATGAAAAGTATTGTAATTAAATATTTTTTACACATCTCGGACACCTACCTCATGGTTTTGCTGTATATAATTCAATAATTCATATAAATAATATTTATACAAAACAATTTCAAGAAAAAACTTGACCCTAGCCCAGTGCTATTCCCAGCCATTCTCAGCACAGCAGTGCCAAAAGAGTATAAAGAAGAACAAATATGCTAGAAATCTAGACAGCTAAGAGGACGACTCATTTATGAAAACACAAAAGTGTTAATTACTAGATTGATAGATCTATTAAACTTCTCAGATTAAGAGTGCTGTGATGAGTTTATACCGTTGCCCAATCCTGGTCCTGAAGATCCACCACCTTGCAGAGTTTAGCTCCAAACCTATTCAAAAACACTTGATCCAGGGAATTCAAACTACAAAGCTGATCCTCAACTAGAAGCTATAAACATAGTACATAGACTGCTTTAGCATTGATAAATTATGTAAGCAATGAGTATCCAAACATATAATGAATAGTTCTCACATACAGAGCTGCACCTACAGTTCTGTCTGTGAACTTCTGCTGAGCAAAAAAAACCACTAGCCATTTTCTTCAGGTTGATAGAATATCTAGGCCCAGTCCCATTTCTTCTTTTTACCCCTACCCGTTATTTTTGACTGTCACCTAAACCTTGGAACTGAGTTAAAAGGGGTTGTGCTTGAGATCTTCAAATAAAAAGAGCATCACTTCATTAACACCTACTAGCGCTGCTCTTGAATTTGAATTTTCCCATTCCACCTTAAATGGTGCAGCAGTTACTGTGTCAGAACTGCTGGACTATTTATGGTGGAATGGGAAAGTTAGCTAGCTAGCTTCCCGAGACATTAGCATGCAATTAGTGTTTTGTGCTTGTTATGAAGAAAAAGACCAAAATACACTGAAACGACATTAAACTAAGATAAAACAGTGGTCATCGTAAGTTTTTAACAGAGTAAATTCTCACATTTGTGTGTTTCTTTGGTCTCTTGCTCAGCCGTCTTGCTGGTTTTTCATTTTCTCTTATATCTCTGTTTGGAGTCTCTGAAAAACCTCAGTTCGGTGGGTCATGTAGCCCCAACACTTCGCCCTCCCCCTCTATCTCAACAAACATTGAGACACCTACCCCTAGACATGAACGCACAAAACAGAGGGCTATGGGCTCTGTGGTATGGCCGAGGGGTGAAATGGGACAGGGTCTTTTTGTGGTAGGGTCTAAACTCAATGTGAATAGCTAGTGTTCACCACTTGGACTCATAGACCACAAAATCCAAATGCAAACAGCAGTGTTTAAAGCCTAAACTCTACATGACTCGAAAATGAGTTGTCTTATTTAACCCTGGTGTTTATTTGCCTTTGCTTTTGAGTAGTGGCATTCATGTAAGCGTGGTAGAGATTGAGAGTTTGATCCCCAGCAACGCCAGAGCCACCTGAGGCTGGGAGTCGGAATAGTGTAGGGGTGCCCTCCTTTCATATGGCAGACTATGGTTGGAATCCTCACCTCCTACTGTTAAGAGTCCTTTGGCAAGACTCCTAATGCTGCAGTGGCCTAAAGCTGGGGCTATGTTATATGAGTTTTAGTCCCAATTCTGTGCTGGCTGGCTCCAGTCTGCAGATTTTGGCAGTTAGAGAGAAAATCGGGTCTAGTGCAAGGCAAAGACTCAGATCTTTTGCCTCCCATCATGTTTCAGGCCAGTCTGGAATATAACAAACATGTCTGACTCTAAATGGATTCTTCCCACAGCCAACAAAACTGAGACAGCTTAAAATGATCTTAAGGAATACCCAGGTGGCTGCTAAGTGGTTGCTATGGCATTCCAGGTGGTTGCTAGTGTGTTTCTAGTTATTAAGTGGCTGTGAAAATGTTGCTACTGTATCCCAGGTTTCTATGCCGTTACTGAGAGGTTGCAGTCTTATCCTAGGTGGTTGCTGGTTGCTGGGGTATCTCTAGCGGTTGCTAGGATGTTGCAAAGAGGTGGCTGTTGTATTCCAAGTGGGTGCTAAGGTATTACTAGGTGTTTGCTACTATTTTTCCAGTTGCTAAGATTTTGGTAGGTGGTTGCATTGGTTTCCCAGGTGGATGCTAGGGTGTTGCTAGGTGGTTGCTATGGTATTCCAGGTAACAGAATTGGCCAGAATTGTTACCATTCTCTTCCAAGTGTACTGAGCTGCCAAGGATTTTGTGTTAGCAGCAATTTAAAAAGACTCTTACATGTGCTGGCCCTTAGCCTCTTAGCTTTGTAGCATTGTTTAATAGGGAAAGACCTAATTAGCAGGTGGGACTTTGTTACAATATGAGTTAAATTGGTTTGTTTTTGGAGCCAAAACATACATATGAAATTTATTTTGTTGTAAATTTATTTTGTTATCTTTTATTCATTTTGTTTGCTGAGAACAGTGACTTTGGTGCAGTACTGTCTCTGGGCCTGAAAAACTCATTTTAAACAATGGCTCATCTGGTTACAAGAAGGAAATCAAAGGTCGGGTTAAATGGAAAAGTCTTGTGTTTGTCTCATGTGTCCTTGTAGTTATAAAGCTGCTGCATAGAGAAATCAAAGGGTTTCATCATAAACTCAGCTTATAGAATCAGTTTAGTGTGTCTTTTCAGAGCCTTGAATAGAGATACTTATCTCACTGTTCACTTCAGTGTGCGCTTTTTAAAAGAATCCTTGCCACCATGAACAAATTAGGACCAAGCCAAATGGATTTGTTTGACAGTCTCTGCCAGGCATTTTCCTAAGAGCTGCCTGAGCCTCTAAGCTGAGTGTTTGTGTGTGTGGCTACTCGATGGTGAAGGCCTTCGGCAACTGAAGGCAGCAGCAAATTTAATGTGTAATGTAAATAAAAGCAGTGAGCAGAAGTCACTTAGCTATGGATGCAGCGTCCATGGCTCTTTGAGATAAAAGCTCTCCCCCAGTGCGCCTGCCGTTTGATGTTACAGAGTATTGATGAATTGGAGAAGACGTGTTAATTTTGCTAGCATTAAGTTTAGGGCATACATCAAGGATGCGGCAGTGGGCGAGATGGTTCGCTGGTACATGCAGGGTATGTATTTACATACATCAAACGCTGCTTTTTGACTCATCTGCCATACTGTATATCTCTCTGTTTGTTTGGCCATGTTTGGCTTTATTTATTCCAGTATACTCCAGGCTTGCTCTGGATTTCTATCTGCTAAACATACGTTTCATCTTGTTGATCACATGGATTTTTTTGCAAATTAATAAGAACACTTTAGGATGGCTTCCTTAATCACTCAACTGCACTGTTGAGTAAAAGAACTGCATAAGTCTTCAAAAGATTTTTTTTTTAAATCTAATTTTATCAATATAGACCCATTCAGTGTATTTTTGATTCAATGTTTATTATTATGAACATCTTTTCAATATCAGTGATAGATGTTTGAGGTGTTTATGATAAAATGATGAACCATTCAATTTAATTTGAATATCAGTGATAAATGGTTTGAGTCGTTTCTGATCAAATTATTCATGCAATTCAACATTTTTTCAATATCAATAATATGAATTTGAGATGTTTTTAATAAAATTATAATGCATTTTTATTATTTTCTTGCTATAGATGGAAAGGGAGTTAAAGTCTAGCCATTCACCTGCAACAAAATAAATTAATTTATTGAATGTTTTCCTGATGAATGAGAGGTGATTGGGCAGAAAAGGCCCCACGACCCACTCAGTGTAAAATTTGTTCAGTTTTCTTTAATAAAATGTTACTCCAGTATAAACCTGGCAGTTTACTTCAAATGATAAAAGAACTAAATACAATCGGACCTTGTACATATACTTAAAAAGAAGTCGGCTAGAAGCCTGCTTAAATGCAGTGGACCAATCACAGTCCGGGGAGGTCTCAGAATGAATAATACAGTGACTAAGACCAATCACCTTATATGAAGTAATGTGAGAAGTAAGAAGCGGTAAATATAAAAAACTCTACTAACATTTATGAGGCATAGTAACATCTGTCGTTTATCATCTAAGTTGTTTTTATAGCTGAGCACATTTTAATGACTCAGGCAGGATTAGATCAGCTGTGAATCTAGTGCTGAGTATAAATTCCTATATGCTATAGTAGATTAACTTGTTTCCTTGCTGAATATTATTCTCTCACAGTGTTACTTTCCTCCTAGCAGTTTGCCACCCCAGTAACTTTGCTGAGTCTAACTTGGCCACCCCATTGAAGGAGATCTCAGAACAAACAACACTGACATCAGGAGTTCTGTCTAGTATGCAGCGCACACCACACCGTACAAGCTCAAACCACAGCACTATTATGGCCAATCAGACATTGTTTTGCTTTCTTTTGCCTGGCTAGCTCAGTCGGTAGAGCGTGAGATGCTTTAATCTCAGGGTCGTGGGTTCGTGCACCACATTGGGTGTGACTTGATGGAGGCAGTCGTGGCTGGCGGTTAGGGAATCAGCCCTGTGACCGGAAGGTCACTGGTTTGATCCCCTGAGCCGATAATACATGACTGAAGTGCCCTTGAGCAAGGCACCTAACCCCCAACTGCTCCCCAGGTGCTGCGGATAGGTCTGCCCACCGCTCTGGGCAAATGTGCTCACTGCCCCACTACTGTGTGTGTTCACTAATGTGTATGTGGTGTTTCACTTCACGGATAGGTTAAATGCGGAGGTGAAATTTCCCCATTTTGGGACAAGCCCAGCATTTTTTGGTTACTGGTTTCAGATGATAGCTTGGCCTTCCAACTTATACATACTATACCATGTTGTTTAACCAACTAAGCTTGTCTATCAGTTTAACCAGCTTAACCAGCCGGAGTTGACCAAACTGAGGAAGGCCACACAGACACAGGGAGAACATGCAGTTTCCACACAGGACCCTGGTCACCCAGCCAGGAATTGAACCCAGGCTATTTTTGCTGTGAGGCGACAGCGCTACACACTGCTCCACCATGCCATCACCATATAGTAACTAATGACAGGAAAAATTATGTGTGTTTCAGCCATATCCCCAACCCTTAATGGACCTCACACTGAGCAAGTGTGCACTGACTTTATATGTACATCATTTTCACATAAATAAAACAACAACAACACAATTACGGCTGAAAGTAAGCAAACTGAAAGACAAAATAATGTTTTTATTTAAGTGGAAGTAAATTTAATGCATTATGTTTTTACCTTTTTTATAGAATGTGTTGTCACAGTGTAGAGTGCTGTGTGTGTCTTCAGAGAAGACAGTGAATCTTTTCAAGTGGTGGCGAAGTACCTAATAAGTTGTGAAACATCTAACTGCTTTGAAAGGTTAGGAGTGAACAAGGACTGGTTCAATTGCACACTGGAGGAAGGAAAGACACTTTTTCCTCTGTGTCGTTCTGCTGTTGATGGGACCCCTACCATCTGAGTCCTCCATTTGAACTGGACTCAGAGAGGAGAGGGGCCAGCCACAGCAGAGGCTTTCCCTGGTGTACAGCTGGCACCTTGAACGCCCTCAACCTGCTCTAATAGGAGATAATGATTAGTGCCCCACAAAGAGAGAGCGAGAGACACACAGAGGGGGAGTGAGAGAGAGAGAGAGAGAGAGAGAGAGAGATTCTTCTCTGAATTATTAACAAGTTAACTTTGTAGTGGAGGCACTTTATCCCCGAGGACAAACAACCCAAATGTTTGCGAAATATAATTAAGCCGAGGCATCTTTAAATGTCATTGCAGCCTGTGCCATGTTTCAAATTGTTCTGCATCAACAGAATTTAACGAGATGGCGAAGGAATCCATTCCCTGCAAGCATGTGATAAGCCTCACGTACAGTGGAGCACTTTCATTGATTGCCAAAATAAAGCATTTTGTATGCAAATGGGGGAATGGAGTGGCTAAGCTGATTCAGCCTCATGGACACCAAATAATGGCCTTTACAATTAATACTTGCGCATGCTATCCATTGAAAATTTCATCTCCTATTTAATGGTTCTGAACATTTACACATGCAACCCCCCCCCCCCCCCCCACTTAAAAAAAAGCACGAGGGAGAGGAGAAGAAAAATGGTGTGGTGTTCCAATGGATTAATATGAAAGCCAACAAACAAATAAAAAGCTCTGACACCCCCTCGGATGCTGGCTCCCTCGTCCGCTCTCTCTCTGCCTCTGCCTCTCCTGCACATTTTGGATTAACTGATAATCTTTGAACATGAAGGAAGGTCTTGGAGACCCCTGAGGGATGAGAGCGGCAGGGAGGAGGGTGGGAGTGAAGGTTGAGGGAGGGGGGGGGGGTTGAAGCCGATGTGCCATTGTTTGAATGTAATGTGCTTGTTTTTGCACTTGTAAACACGCTTCTCTTTGTTTGGCTGATACCACCCCGTTCCTGACAGGTTCTACACTTCGCTGTAGCGCAGGTTTGTGTCGACAGTGTCTTTCTGGGCCAACCGCGATATGGCAGAAAAGCTGGATCAAGGAGCGCTTGATGTTCAGAGACAATGAGTGTATTTTAGTCTGCCTAACCTCTGCTGCCTATTTCTGCCTGAGAACGTTTCGCAGGGTTCACTCCATTATCTGCTACCAAAAATCTTGTTTTGCGTATTGTGTTAGAGATTTTTAACCTTTTAACTCAAAGCTTTTTGTTCATTGATTATTCAGTTACGTCTATGAATCTAGTGTACATGTTATATAACAACGTGAATAAAGAATTAAGGTCCCACTGGAGGCCCACGTTTGGCTTCTTGCAGTTAAAGTGCTTAATAGTTCATCTGTATTTTTAATTGTTTTTAATGTATTGCTATTTTTAATGTAGAAATAATTGAGTTTTCCATGCTCCATCCACAAATTTCCAGTTAGTAAGTAATTAATTAATATGTTAGAATTTTAGGATAAGGACCGCTGTTGATTTATCAGTAGATCTCCCACAAACACTGTCCACCATAATCTACCAAAGGTACTGAATGTTTTGATCATTTATAAGCCATATTTTAAGACAGCCAATCACAGATTTTGGCTTAGCAGCAACTAGCAATAGTTTAAAGAACAGCAGCATGTTGATAGCAGCGCTAGGTAAGATGGATCAGGTGTAGTTTTCTCTGTCGTGTAATTTAGTTCACATTAGTCTGCTGGTAAATTTGTCATCTCAAACCTAAATAGTTTTGATTAGCTGCAACAACATCGTCCAGTATGTTAAAATGGCATTTCAATGTCAATGTGAATCAGAAATCCATGTTTTTCTTCCTTAATGTTACATATTTTTGTAAAACGGTATTCCAACAGGAAGTAATAGTAGTCTGGACATTTTATCCACTGGGATGTGATTTGACTTGTGAAAGGCAAACACACACACACACACACACACACACACACACACACACACACACACACACACACACACAAATATATCTAAGCTGCTTCTCCTCCTGGGTCGCGGGGGTGCTGGAGCCTATCCCAGTTGTCACTGGGTGAAAGGCAGGATACTTGTGAAAGGCAAGTGTTCCAAAATTAACATGCAGTCAGACCCAGATCCTCATCGTCAGTCAATCTTGCAGAAAAGGGCTTCAAAGATTACGAAGAAACAAATATTTTCTCTTTCAAATCTCATGATGTGATAAATTTTTGACTCAGTACATGAAATAACGTGGTAAAAAAAGGTCCATTTTGATTACAGATTGACTTTAAATCATATATTGACTCTAAATAAAGATTTATCTTTAGGTTGAATGGGATTTTTTAGGTTGAATGGGATTTGGCAGATGCTCTTATCCAGAGTGACTTAAAATTTAATGATTTTACACAGGAAGGCGGTTTTAGGAGTCTTGCCCAAGGACTCTTATTGGTATAGTGTAGGGTGCTTGTCAAAGCAGGGGATTGAACCCCAGTCTAGAGCATAGAAGGCAGAGGTGTCACACACTACACTACACCAACCACTAAAAGCTGTGTTTTTATGAGAGGTTTATAATCACAGTGATATGATTCCATTGTAGTAGCACACAAGGAGCCGGACTTCAGTCTGCACTACTAGCAAAAGAACTTATAGTTTAAAGAAAAAAAAAGGAAAATGTGTGAACATGTTAAGATGTTTACTTTTATGCCATTAGTTAAGTTTACTTTAGACTTATGATAACACAAATTGTGCTTAAAAGGCCAAGAACATGAATTAACAAAGTGCAAAAAGGTCAATTTTGACTACAGGCTGACTTTAAATCCAGTGGTGTGCGAAGCACACAAACTATGTACTTGAGTTAGAGACACCCAAGGTACAATATTACTCCAGTAAAGGTAGAAGTTCCTCCCTTTTAGACCTCCACTTAAGTAAAAGTACTGAAGTATTTATCTTCAAATGTACTTAAGTATAAAGCAAAAGTACTAAAAGATTAATTATGGCTCTGATGTTGTGTTATTATTTTTATAACAAGACTCGCTTCATGAACTCATTTTAGGTGAAAATCCTCCAGTGTCTCTCTTGGTAAACCAGTCTTTTAATAGAATGTCATTAATTAGTGTTTATTAAAATGATCATAAGCACAAAACACTGAAGGTAAGCTGGTTCTGTCTGTGAGTTGGTCTGAAATCACTTTTTACAAACAAGCAAAGTTTCAGTTTAAGATTTATTTGCAACTTAGTTACAAGTTTAAGTTCAATAAAAACTGACTTTAAACTCAGGATCACAAATGAGTTTCCTTTACTATGTTGATCTGTAGGTCTCTGTTCATAAACATAAACCAGCCAAAACTAATTTACTATAAAATGAAATGGTGTTTGTATAAATTCAGAAAAAAGACGCGTCAGTTACGACTGCATATGTGGACATATTTCTATATTGTGCTCTATTTACACAAAGTTAGGTTAGTTCATCATTTATGTTGAATAGACTCTCCCAAAATTTACGCTGCTGTGCTGACGTTGAACCGTGTGCTGCACTGGGTCAGTATGACCAACAGGTCAAAACAAGTTCAAAACAAAGTTACCGCTGTGCCCTGATTGGTGTTCTTGCTTTGTGCTTCTTTTGGTTTGACATGTTACGTTTTGATATACACAGAAACCAAAAGGAACAACAGATTTCTCAAAAAATCCTTTTAAGGTTTGTGGTTTGTATGTCGACATGAGTCCATGTGAAGTATTTGAAAACGATTCAATGCTCCTAGTGGACCCAAAGCATATTGCAGTTGTGTGCTGTGTAAGAGACTAAGCTGGATTCTTCAACATCCTAACTGTCATTCAGTTTGGTGTGACAGTTTAAGCACTGTACACCCTCTGAGTGAATGGAGCATAGGTGAAGAACAGAGGTTGTGACAGGCTCAATAATGGCTTTAGTTAGATTACGTTAGGCGTTAGGGGCCTGTCGGCTTTTGCCCTTAAACCTCCGCATGGACCATTCAGCCGATCCTGGATATCAGGCCCTGTGCCCCCTCTTCAGTGGAGGGTGTCACAAAGATGTGATAGGAACTGAAAGACTGCGTCAGGGTATCTTAACAGGTTTGGACGTGCGGTATAATCATGTTTAGAGGTTTTAGCGTTGACGATGACGTTAAGCCCTGAAATGACAGGAATATACAAGAGTGACGGCTAGCGGATCCTGCAGAAGACCCGCGGCACCGTTTTCAAGGGTCTTTTTTTTTCTTTTTTTCCATGGAGCATTTTTGAATTTTCGTGCCATTTTCCACATCTTCTGTCCACTTTACACATCAAAGCTGAGACTGGACGACAACAGCTCTTCATTCTGACACCCTTTTGCACTGGGAGGCAAAAAGCAAGCGGATGTCTGCCTGACCTTTAGCGAGACAGAGTTTAACCCTCTTTTTTTCCTCCCAATCCCTATATTGATTGTATTTTGCAGAGTGCTATTCAAAAGTTCACAGAAGCTGTGTCCATCCTTCCCTCTGTCCTCTTACGCTTCTCTCTTTTCTGATGTTTCGGAATCGTGTGACGAGACACTGTGGGCTAATCATTTAATTGTCGTGTCCATTCTTTATGCTGGTGGGAATCAAAGAAAAACTCAATGCCCTCGCCTCTCTGGACAGAGAAAAGTGAAAAGAGTGATGTGAAATCTTTGTGTGTTCCCGCTCAACCCATTCATCACAGGGCATTTTTCTGATATCCACCTTTTCACTTTGAAGCTTTTGTCCTCCTCCTCAACCTTGTCTTCTCCAGGAGCCTCGCGAGAGTCAAGGGCGGCCGCAAAAGTGTTGACAGCAGTGTTTGAGGCTAAATGAGAGAGCTCAGCCTCTCCACACCAGCAGGAAGGCATGTGTAGGTGTGTGTGTGTGTGTGTGTGTGTGTGTGTTGGGGAGGAACACAGATGATGGAGCTGACCTCTTGATGGCCAGAGTGGGCTCCGAGGATGAGCAGAATCCTCTCTCTGCTGCCCAGGCTGGAATTTGTGCCTGAGAAGTGTTTAACTTTCTCAAATCCCAATTGCACTCAGCAGGAGGGGGTCCCCTCTCTTTCGCCCACAGCTCTTCAGCCTGCCCTTGTGTGTCAGGGGCTCGTGTGTATGTGAGAGAGAGAGCGTGCGAGTGTGTTTTGGAGGGTTAGAGAGCAATGGGATTGATTGGATAGCAGCTCAGCAGTCATACAGAGGTGAAAGTGAGCTAGAACAAAGAGAGAGTAACTGAGAATACTACTCTAGACCTCTTAATGCTGAGCTCTACTCCTCAGCCTCCTCCAGAGCAACATCTGTGTTAGGATCGGTTTACTCAATATGCTCCATCTGACTACTGAGCTACTGAATTACAACAAACAGCTACAATCTGTCATAACACTAGTAAAGCTTTAAATGAATCACGCTTTACATTTTGAATTTTAGATTTTCCCTCTAAAATTCACAGATCAGGAATGCACATACATTTTTTGAGCATGTAGCAATGGTGCTATTGGAAGGAATACTTTGAAGAACTAATGAGTGAGGAAAATGAGAGAGAGAGGAGGACGACAGGGCTAGTGGATCAGGAAGTGCAGAGAATTAGTAAGGTGTAAGTGAGGGCAGCTTTAAAAAGGATGAAGAATGGAAAGGCAGTTGGTCCAGATGACATACCTGTGGAGAGAAGGCAGTGGACTTTTTAACCAGGTTGTTTAACAAAATCCTGGAGAGTGAGAGGATGCCTGATGAGTGGAGAAGCAGTGTACTGGTCTCCATTTTTAAGAACAAGGGTGATGTGCAGAGTTGCAGTAACTACAGAGGTATAAAGTTGATGAGCCACACCATGAAGGTATGGGAAAGAGTTGTTGAAGCAAGGCTAAGGCGAGAGGTTTAGATCAGTGAGCAGCAGTTTGGTTTCACGCCCAGAAAGAGTACCACAGATGCAATTTTTGCATTGAGAGTGTTGGTAGAGAAGTACAGAGAAGGTCAGAAGGAACTACATTGTGTCTTTGTGGATCTAGAGAAGGCATATGATAGGGTGCCAAGACAGGAACTGTGGTACTGTATGAGGAAGTCAGGTGTAGCTGAAAAGTATGTTAGGGTGGTGCAGGACATGTATGAGGATAGTGAGACAGTGGTGAGGTGTGCAGTTGGAGTGACAAATGGTTTCAAGGTGAAGGTAGGGTTACATCAGGGATCAGCTTTGAGCCCCTTCTTGTTTGCAATGGTGATGGACAGGTTGACAGATGAGGTCAGGCAGGAGGCTCCATGGACCATGATGTTTGCAGATGACATTGTAATCTGTGGTGAGAGTAGAGAGCAGGTGGAAGAGAATATGGAGAGGTGGAGGTTTGCACTGGAGATGAGAGGAATGAAGGTCAGTACAGATAAGACGGAATACATGTGTGTGAATGAGAGGGAGGCAGGTGGAAAGGTGAAGATGCAAGGAGTAGAGGTCGTAAAGGTGGATGACTTCAAATATCTTGGGTCAACCATCCAGAGCAATGGACAGTGTAGAAAAGAGGTGAAGAAGAGGGTGCAGGCAGGATGGAGTGGGTGGAGAAGGATGTCAGGGCTGATGTGTGACAGAAGGATAGCAGCAAGAGTGAAAGGGAAGATTTACAAGACAGTAGTGCGTCCTGCTATGATGTATGGTTTGGAGACTGTGGCTCTGTCTAAAAGACAGGAGGCTGAGCTGGAGGTGGCGGAGATGAAGATGCTGAGATTTTCGTTGGGAGTGACAAGGATGGACAAGATTAGAAATGAGCAGATCAGAGGGACAGTGAAGATGGAGCAGTTTGGAGATAAAGCCAGAGAGGCCAGGTTGAGATGGTTTGGACATGTGTTGAGGAGGAATAGTGGATATATTAGAAAAAGAATGTTGGAGATGGAGCTGCCGGGTAGAAGGAGAAGAGGTAGACCTCAGAGAAGGTTTATGGATGTAGTGAAGGCGGACATGGAGATGGTTGGTGTGAAAGTAGAGGAGGCAATGGATAGGGCAAGATGGAGGCAGATGATCCGCTGTGGCGACCCCTAAAGGGAGCAGCCAAAAGAAAAAGAAGAAGCAATGGTGCTATTACAGGTGCTAGTACTATATATATATATATATATATATATATTTACCACAAGGGAGTGTTTTTAGCGTTTTATCATTTTTTATACGTCCTTGAATATGAGGAAACCCACACCAGCACAAATGGTTGGGGTCAGGAATTTGAAAATGGGGAAAAAAAATGCAGGAAGGTCCCAGAAGTCTGATACCACATTGGAAATCTGGCATATTTGTCATTTAAACCTGAAAACAAACACCATTATTTACAATTCAGAAAAAAAATCTATTATGTATATATATATATATATATATATATATATATATATATATATATATATATATATAAATAAAGTAAACTGATGTGGTGGTGGTGTCAGTGTGTGTTGCGCTGGTCTGAGTGGATCAGACGCAGGAGTGCTGCTGGAGTGTCACTGCTGGACTGAGAACAGTCCACCATACAAAAACATCCAGCCAACAGCATCCTCTGGGCAGCATCCTATGACCACTGATGAAGGACTAGAGGATGACCAACACAAACTGTGCAGCAGCAGACGAGCTATCGTCTCTGACTTTACATCTACAAGGTGGGCTGACAAGGTAGGAGTATTTATTAGAGTGGACAGTGTGTGGACACAGTGTTTAAAACTCCAGCAGCACTGCTGTGTGGGATCTACTCGTACCAGCGCAACACACACCACCACCACCACCACACCAGTGTTACTGCAGTACTGAGAATGACCCACCACCCAAATAGTACCTGCTCTGTGAGGGTCCATGGGGGTCCTGACCACTGAAGAACAGGGTAAAAGGAGGCTAACAAAGTATCAGAGAAACAGATGGACTACAGTCTGTAACTGAACTACAAAGTGCACCTATATAGTAAGTGGAGCTGATAAAATGGACAATGAGCACTGAAACAAGGAGGTGGTAAGAATGTTATGCCTGATCAGTGTAAATATCAGGTGTGTGCTATAATATATCACTTTATATCAGTTTATATTGTTGTTTCTTGATGTCTTTTTATTCTGTTACAGGGACAAAGCTGACGAACCCCAAAATGTTTCTACCAGAAGCCTTTTCTTCTACATGCAGATCCTACCATGAATCTGCAGGCTTCCCTCCCTGCTGTGAACATGCTGTATAAATATCTGCTGTTCTCCATTTGCTAACAGAAAAATAAACACATTGTTCAGTCAGGATAGACCTATTTTTCCCCTATCTCATTTATAAAGCCATTGCAGGCCATTTCAATTACACTCACAGTGGCACCAACTTCACTGGTCACTGCCGTGCCAAGCAGCTCCCCGTTGTTGTTTTCTTATTTCATTTCACTAAGCTGCCTGGGCAAGAGGGTGAACAGAAATCTCCACTAAGTCCCTCACCTTCCATGCAACAGTTACAGATATTCGCTGTCCCGATAAAGCAGGGTAAAATTGAATTTTTACAAGCGACAAAAAAAGATAATGCAGTTTGAAATAATCTCCCCTCGCACACTGAATGGTGTCAATAAACAGGCATGTTTAGAACAAAATGCTGCTGCTTTTATCTTGGCAAAAAATCCATAAAGTCTTTACTTCAAGCAGAGAAAAAAGGCAGAGTCTTTGTTGCTTTCATGTTTCAGCGTTTCTTTTTTTTTTCTTGAGGTGGGAAGACATACCCTCTTCAGATTGATATTTATTTTGGAGATTTTTTTCAGAGGATATAAAAGAAGATGGCAGATTTAATAGAAAATGAGTGTCATGCTTAATCTTACAGAGAAAACTGTTTATCTGCATGGCAGGATGACGGTAATCTCAGGGGGAGACATATCGAGTGCTTGCTTATTTATCCATATCTGTTTTTTTTTCTTTTGGATTGATGGTAAATAAGAGCTTTGGAGAGGACCTCTCTTCTCTGAGGTCGAAAATCTGCAGGTTATCTCTCCGGAAGATATTCCATCATCTTTTGTGTATAGACTTGTTTATCCTTCACAATGTTTTCATTTAGTCCTGACATATATATATATATATATATATATATATATATATATATATATATATATATATATATATATATATGTCAGGACTAAATTAATATATATATATATATATTAGAGGTCAGGACTAGTGCAGGCCAGTCAAGTTCTTCCACACCAAACTTGCTCATCCATGTCTGTATGGACCTTGCTTTGTACACTGGTGGGAGCATGAAATTGTCCAAAATCTCTTGGTCTGCTGAAGCATTAAGAGCTCCTTTTACTGGAACTAAGGGTCTGAGCCCAACTCCTGAAAAACTACCCCACACCAAACTTTATACTTGGTACAATGCAGTCAGACAAGCACTGTTCTCCTGGCAACAGCCAAACCCAGACTTGTCCATCAGATTTCCAGACGGAGATGCATGAGTGGTCACACCAGAGAACACGTCTCCACTGCTCTAGAGTCTAGTGGCGGTGCCTTACACCACTGCATTCCACGCTTTGCATTGCACTTGGTGATGTAAGGCTTGGATGCAGCTGCTCGACCATGGAAACCCATTCCAGCATCTGCTGACCCCTCGCTGTCATTTTACGTGGCTGACCACTTTGTGGCTGAGTTGCTGTCATTCCCAAACACTTCCACTTTGTTATAATACCACTGACAGTTGACTGTGGAATATTTAGTAGTGAGGAAATTTTACAACTGGATTTGTTGCACAGGTGGCACCCTATCATGGTACCACGCTGGAATTCACTGGGCTCCTGAGAGGGACCCATTCTTTCAATAATGTTTGTAGAAGCAGTCTGCAAGCCTAATTGCTTGGTTTTATACACCTGTGGCCATGGAAGTGATTGGAATACCTGTATTCAGTGATTTGGATGACTGACTGAATACTTTTGGAAATATAGTATAGGATAGACAGATAGATAGATAGGTACATATACACAACAGAACATGATGCAACAAACATATCATTTTTTTCTGTATTTAGTGTATTTAATCTTTTCTTTTATTATAGATTCCAGTCTTTTGGGAGACTTGCTTTCAGTTTTTCAAAGAAATATGTAGGAATATTTTTTCCCACAAAGTCCAGTCTTAGAAGTTGGTTCTGCATGTGTGATTCATTCATTTTAACTTTTTAATTTCACAGTGTCACAAGTATCACATTTTCATGTCACATGTTCGCTCACAAACGTTTTTTAGACACGTCACATGTGATCATTTGGAAGGATGGACAGAAACACCTGTGGATGTTTTCAGATCTGAAGCATCTTGATTTTCTCCTCTCTCTCACAGATGAATACTTTAAAGTGCTGTTTATCTGATGGGGGCAGTTTTTGTGTGTACCAGGTCTTCCATAGATGTAGATTAATTTATTACTCAGAAAGATCTTAATGTGTGATTACACTGTTGAAGCAAATGCAGTCAAAAAATACATTTTCAAAAGTGTAATGTTTACATGCTTTATGAATCTATAATCTCAAAATCACTATTGATTGGTAATCCATCCATTGCTCTAGATCATCATTTTCTCCTTTGAATGATCCACATCAGATGCAAAATAGGGTTGATTTACCTTCTAATCATCTGATGTTTCATTCTCTTACATGTTGTGAGAACATATGATGTATTTTTAACAGGGTGTTAAATTACTTTTCTAATATGTGAACTATATGATATGCATAATTTGAGAGGTGCTGGCCCACTGTGGTTGGAGGATGAAAACTGTGAAATTATCTTAATTAGCTCTTATTTCTTGGCATTAATTTATTGGAAAAGCTACAGCTAGCTACTGCTAGGTATACTTGATTATGTTAAATCAAGTTCTTTTTTCTTTTGTAATGATATGATACACCAAAGGCACTGTATTCCTGCAGCTGATATATATCATTGCAGTTCAGTCCTTTCAGGACTACTGTCTACTGTTATCAGTGGTGGACGAAGAACAAAAACCATGTACTTGAGTTAAAGTAGAGACACCCAAGGTAAAATATTACTCCAGTAAAAGTAGAAGTTCTTCCCTTTAGACCTCCACTTGAGTAAAAGTACTAAAGTATTTACCTTCAAATGTACTTAAGTATCAAAAGTAAAAGTACTAAAAGAGTAATTATGGCTCTAATGTCCTGTTATCATTTTTATAACAAGACTCAATTCATGAACTCATTTTAGGTGAAAATCCTCTTTTAATAGAATGTCATTAATTAGTGACGCTGATGTCTATTAAAATGATCATAAGCACAAAACACTGAAGGTAAACAGTTTCCATCAGGGAGAACTAAGTGGCTCTGAAATCACTTTTTACAAACAAGCAAAGTTTCAGTTTAAGATTTAATTACAACTTGGTTCCAAGTTTAAGTTTAATTAAAAACTGGCTTTAAACTCAGGATCACACATGAGTTTCCTTTACTATATTGATCCGTAGGTCTCTGTTCATAAACATAAACCAGCCCAAACTAATTTACTATAAAAAGAAATGGTGTTTGTATAAATTCAGTCACGGCTGCATATGTGGACATATTTCTATATTGTGCTCTATTTACACAAAGTTGGGTTATTTCATCATTTATGTTGAATAGACTCTCCCAAAATTGTATGCTGCTGCGCTGACGTTGAACTGTGTGCTGCACTGGGTCGGTATGACCAACAGGTCAATACAAGCTCAAAACAAAGTGACCGCTGTGCCCTGATTGGTTTTCTTGCTTTGCACTTCTTTCATTTTGACATGTTACGTTTTTATACACACAGAAACCAAAAGGAACAACAGATTTAATCAAAATGTAGTGGAGGAAAAAGTAAAACATTTGAATTGGAAAAGTAGCAGAGTGAAAGTAAAAAGTCACCCAAAATGGAAAAACTTCAGTACAGATACACAAAAAAACTACAGAAACCAATTACATTTACTTAGTTACTGTCCACCATTGCTGCTATAAATGAGTACACCACCTCTTTAGGATACAGTTCTCTTCAGATCTTCAGGACTTCAGCTGAATTGGTTGATATGGATGATTGGAAATAAAGCATGTGTAGGTACAGTGAGAATGGACAATATTTCCATGTCACTGTCATTGGTGACATGCAGTTGTCTGTTGGAGAGATGACTGAATTCTCTCTATCCTTACCTGTACTAGAAGACTGTGGTTGACAAGGCAACAATGAAGTCTGATTATGAAAGATTTAGTCCATAAATGTTGGTCAAAAAAAACAAACACCTCAGTGATGCTGCTGATTTCTACTAGCATCTCTATAATTCTCTGGTAGGATGTTAATACTAAGCTAACAGCGATTTATCTCAATATTTTTTGGCTGTTCTAGATTAAATGCAGTTATTTGAAGTATGTAAAACGTTTCATATTTCTGAAGCTAACAGACATATTAACATATAATCTACCTCATTGCTGTTCAGTAATCCTGGCATTAAGCTGCTGCTGCTGCTGATGTTTTCTATTTCTAACAACTGCCTGAAGCACATTGGTCAGACTGATGCTCATATTCACAGTCAGTGACGTCTGCAGGACTTCCAGAAGGCTTAGAGTGATGTTTTTCTCATAGAATTGGTTCCACTCATTGGAAATCAAAATGTATTTGGTTGATTTCTCTGCCACTATGCTGGTTGTTAATCTGACATTTTATGCCTTCAGCTTGCTTGGCTGGAGAAAGAAATCCTGATTGGAGTCAAGAATTTAAACCTTCTGTTTCCAACAAAAAACTTAAAATGAAATGTATAGGACCACCAGTATTTTGATTCTACTATTTTAAAAAAATCTAATAATTCAAACATTTAAGTCTAGCAAGTAGGGCCTGGTTCGATTTCGGCCGGGTGACCAGGGTCGTTTCTGTGTGGCGTTTGCATGTTCTGCATGGGTTTCCTCCAGGTTCTCTGGTTTCATCCTACAGTTCAAAAACATGTAGTCAAGCTCTTTGGATGTGCTAAACTGCCCCTAGGTGTGAGTGAATGTGTCTGTCTGTCTGTCTGCCCTGCGATGGACTGGCAACCTGTCGAGGGTGTATCCTGCCTTCTGCCAAATGACTGCTGGGATAGGCTCCAGCACCCCCCGTGTCCCAGAAGGAGAAGCGCCTTAGAAGGCATGTGTGTGTGTGTGTGTGTGTGTGTGTGTGTGTGTGTGTGTGTGTGTGGTTTGATGTGAAATGGTGCATTTTATAGAAATGTACCTGCTCAGTCTTCTTTACAGTGGTGGTGATGGGAACAAAGGGGTCATGTTATCTACAATGCAAATAGTCAGTATTTACTATGCAAAATGATCCTACATGTGTCTTCTGAGTTTTATATGTAACAGTGATGATAGAAAAATAGTAGTAAAACACCCTGTATTTACTTTTCTGCCCTGAAAGTAATTACAAAACACATAAACACACTATAAAACACTGGGCCTCACAATAGTTAACCAACCATCCTTAAGAGGAGATTCCTTCAACTTCTTTCACAATTTTTATGAAGATTCTGACATCCACCCTTTTCCTTATGTGGGGTTTGTTCTGAGGTAAGAACAGAATCCACACACACACTCAAGAGCACAAAGTCAAGAGCAGTTCTGCGCTTTAAGAACATGTAATGAACATCTGACAAAATCTTTTTCTTAGCACCTTTTGCAAGAACACATTTGAGAAAAAACTTAGAAAGGTATTGATTAATGAAATCTAAAACATTATACCAGGGAATAACTTGTGTGAAACCATGTATCCATGGCTGGACAAACATGTGACTTCACTATTTAAAGAGATGCTCTGACCAAAATTAAAAATCACAATCACTGAAATCATCACTACAGCTGTTGTAAACACCCCTGCTCACCTCCTACAGTGGTGCTGCAGCTGTGTCTAAAGTGAGACTTTACTAAATAAAGACTAAGAAAACTTCTTTCTGATGACATACACCTTGAGGGTGGAAGAAATTTCTGAAAAACTAGCTTTGGGTTGCATTTTTTTGGGGTGGGCTGTTTGAAATGTTTCTTTTTTAGCTGGTGAATGTAGAAGGAAGCAGGATTGCAATGTATAACTGTGATTAGTCATTTCAAATCATGATTACAAGGAGAGATGAGGATGACAACAAGCTAAAACCCGAAGTTTACATCGTAGTCACCTGGCTATCTATAGATATGTTTACATGCAGCCTAATAATCCGTTATTAATCTGACTAATAGCTCAAAAACTAATAGAATACGTCCATATAAACACCTCAATTGGAATAGTCTAGTCTGATTGAGGCCATTCCAAATACAATTTCTATCCGATTGAATGAGGTGGGTAAACCTCTAAATAATGAGTTAAATAGAAGAATAATATCAGTGTAAATGCCTGTATCTGATTACATTCCCTATCGGAAAGTTTAAGTCCGTTCTACATGTGTGTCACATCATAGTGAGAGTTTATACTGTTCAAAATGGCGGAGCAGAAACTGGTTTGCAGAGGAGACTAAGTTTATGCTCTGATCTTTAAAAGACGGCAGTGGGACAGACGTCCAGCTTATGTGTCTCAGAACACGACGTCTTCCTCTCGGCCTTCTCTGCTCACTGCTCGTTTCTATGTTGTACAACAGTTTTGTGAATCAGTAATGGAGAAGTGATGGTCACTTGAATCTGCACTTGCTTCTATGTAACTTTGATGAATAAGGGCCATTGAGATAATCATGAGGCTTTGAGTGGGCCTGCACATAATAAACTTCTCAGCAGACAGAACCGAGCTGAGAACACAGACATGCACACAGATGCACCTGGGCCAGGGCATTGATCTATAACTACGTCTCTTACCTCTGTTTCCTCTCCTGCAGAGTCATGTCTGATCACTTCAGAGCCTTTTTTCACAGTTTCATAGCACTTTTGCCCACGTTCGACATGTCTCTATCAATATATTCCCACAAGAGCTCAGTGCTATTTCTTCAAGTGCTGCAAATCTCTGATCAGCTTAATAAGTGTGACAGGACTCAAGGTCCCCACGAGTTCATAGGACCTCGGTGACACAGACAAGCTTCATCAAAGATCGGTTATCTGCCCCCAGTTTCTTGTGGTGTGACTGAAGATTGCATGATTGAGTCTTTTTCCCTCGTTCTCTTTTTTGCCCTTAAGTTGGAGATCACATCATAAAAATGACTTGCCTTACCCTGACAGGGAGACTTCTTCACTGAATGAGGAGCGAATGTGCCAAAAATGAAATGCTTATATGAAATGTTCAGTGAGAGGCAAGGTCACCTAACAACACTTGTCAGAGGAATCAGACCAGAAAACATATCTGATGTGTTATGAAGACCTTTTTTTGTCTCAACCATTAACCTCTTTAACTCCTTGGAGTCATTGGTGGTTCCAAAACACACTTTGTCATATTGTTTACTTCATAACTTTCATATTTCATAAGCTACATTCTAAAACTGGGTGTCATATGAGGCTGTAACTGTCTTTTTTCAGTCAAATAGATGGTGATATAACTTTAAAATTTTGTTTTCATTTAGTCACAAATTGCTCTAACAGCTGTTTTTGATTAGTACCACTTACGTTTCCAGCCTTTTGTTGCTCCTGTCCCAACTTTTTTGAGCTGTGTTGCTGCAATCAAGTTCTATGTTCTATTGTGAATAAAATATGGGTTTATGAAATTTACAAAGCATTGCATTCTGTTTATATTTACATTTTATTTACATGCAAACATTTTCACTCTCAACTTTTTTGAATTGGGGTTGTAGTTAATGTAATAATTTTTTGGTGATCTCACTTTCAGAGACATTAAGCATGTCTGATATCTGGTTCCTGGCACCACCACTGTGAACAATTCTATCTCTCTACAGTGGAACATGTCACATCAAACGATGCTGAATGACTTGGTTCATATCTTCACTACTTAAATAAGCTGAAATCTTTAAAAATCAATGAAATTTCCCTTTAAAAATTATGCCAAAATGTTTTTTGAAGTGATGCCATAGAACGAACACTTTTTCATGGATGTGTGAGTGTGAAGAACCTTTATAAAGTATAAAAACTTTTAAAAAGTTTTAAAATATCATAGAAATCATAGATTTTTCCTCACCTTTTTAAAATAAAAGGCAGTTTCAAAACTTTATCGTCCAGTCTTCATAGTCCATACATGCAAAAAAAGTTGCATTACCAGTCTCTGTTGAATTTGCCATTTTTGTGATGTCACAAAAACCAAAGCATTTATTTATATCCATCTATTTAGTCTATAGATTTTACTTGTTTACTCATACTGAAGTTATAAGGAATGTCTCAGTCTAGACTGATTGTTGATAGAGGCTCTGTGGAGGGCAGACAATAAGAACATATGTAATTTATGTTTATACATTTATCAGTTATGAAGGGTAACTCCATGAACCTTTCAAAATTTTAATTAAAATGTAAGCAAATTCAGTCAAAGTGGTTTGGTGTGAAACGCTCCATTTTAGAGAAATGTACCAAGTCTGAATTGCCCACACTGGTGGTGATGGGAACCAGACATCTGAAGAGCCTAGTGCTGATGGCTGAGACATTTTTATCCTAAAACCTACTTTTAAAAGCCATATATGGTGGAGAGACACATGCAGGATACAGTAAGGCCAAACTGTCCTCCAAAGAAAACTTTATTTTTTACTATCATCATCACATCATCCTGTCGCCAACACTGCAAAGAAATCTGAGTCAGTGCGTTCCTCTTCAATGAAACATTTCACATCAGACTACGCTGAATGTCTTTGCTTCCATCTCAACCATTGAATTTTGTAGAATTTTTTTTTAAATGTGCACAATTCCTCTTTAAAAGCACATCCACGAAACCTGTTTAATTCTAAGAGATAACCTTTAATAAAACAGCCACGTAAAAAATTAATTCTGTCTGTTTTGGTATGTAGACCCATGCGAACATCAATGTACTAGAAAGAATATATAAAATAGACCCTTTCAGGTACTACTAGTGTGCATGCAGTTTAAATGAACTACATTATTGCATAGTTCTACAGCTTCTGTCAGGACTACATATTACTGTTGTCCTGCTGCTACAACTTTATTCCACTCCTCAGGCAGACAATGCATTACTGACCAGTCCAGCTGTGCTCCTGGCTAGCTTGCATACCTGTCACCTTCACAGCACTTCCACCAGTGGTGGAAGGCACAGGAGTGACAATATTTCTCTTTCACCCTCCAAATCAGTCTCCTACCCCAAATCAAAGTGTCTCCATTACTATATTTCCAGTGACCTTTTACCATCCGTATGGAGTTTGATTGCTTGAAGGGAAGAAAGACTCTCAGCTTTTTCCTAATGGCCTTCATAGCAGTTAGCCAGAGCCAAGGAGCTCTGTCTGCACTTGGACAACGCTCCCCACCACACTTGTTGAATAAAACATCAATCCGAGTCGCTAAGTGGCACAGGATGCAGTCAGCAGACCCTTCTACCTACACAAATGAAACCCACTCATCCGCACTCTCTGGGCCAAAAGAGAGGTTTTTTTTTCTTCTTTTTTTTTTGTGGCAACGCCAAGGGGCCCAAGCACCGTTATCTAACACAAGTTATCTGTGACCTGTGGAGAGAGAACCCCCCAAAACGGCAGCGCTGAGAATCAATCTTTGCCTCTCCTTCCTTGCCTCGAATACTGGCGGAGCAAACAAACAGGGCCTAAACAATACGATATATACCACATATCAATTACACTAAATGCCTCAGTATCTATACTTCACTGTCTCAGGCACACACCGGTTACAAGGCACCCACGCTGCGGCGGGGCGATAATGGCGCGGCATTGTTCTCCGCCATCTGGAGCGCTGATAAGGCTCGCCTGCGCATAGTTGATAATCGGAGTCGGCGGAGGAAAAAACGGGTGTTAAACATTTCCTTGGCCCATGAAAAAGGTTCCATTAAGTCCACTGACCCCAATTGAATATTAATGAGCTAATTAACAGATTTATTGTTCTATGCAATTTCTGGAGGGGACTATTATTTTTTTTCTCAAGTGCTATTATTTTTTCTAATTATTTTTTGCACTTTGTATAATTGAATCTTTGTAGCTGCCAGCATCCCGAGCGTGCCTTGGCAACAAGAAAAAGAATTTGGCCTGTGCTTTTTTTTTTCTTTTTCCTCCCCCTTCTTCTGCTTCTCCTCTCCTCCTTGTGTTTCTCTCTCCCACAACAACAAAAGCGATGCGTTGGGTTTCATTTTTCTTTCCTTCTTCTTCTTTTTCTAATGGCAATGTGTTCATAATTAGGATTTTTTGGTCCCCATCTCGCCTTCATCGACGAGAGTCAAGGCCTGTGAATTTTTCACATGTAAAGGTCTGCGGTTTTTTCGCAGTGGAAGACGTTAAACGGGCCGAGGTGTTGGATTACAAAACAGCAATCAGCAGGGTTACAGTTGGCTGCATCACTTGGAGGGTCTGGCAGAGGCTTTAAATGAGTAGTGACAGCTGCAGCTGATAGATAGTATAATCACCTGATGAAGAGGATACACTGAAGCAGAACTCTCAATGGACAGTTTGAATAGTGCTGTGACTACCAGGCGGGGGAGGTGGTTATAAAGGTTACCTTGAAAGGGATAAATGCAATTAAGAAGGCAGTGATAAACACTAGCGATACAGGCAGCTCACTGTGAGATCTGCCACATCCCACTTGTGTTAGATTGGAAGTATTACAGTTAATATAAGCGCTATGATCAAGTTACAGGTTCCTGATGAAGTTGCCTGTAAATATGTCACAAGATGCTGGCACTGCAACTTCATCAGGAACAGGTAACCTGATCATATTGCTTAAAGGGAAATTGCATGTATTTTAAAATTAAATTAATATTAATAATTATAAAAATTAACCTATTAATAAATAAAATGCATAATTAAATGGTAAAAATGTAAACAAAGTCATTCAGAGTGGGCTTGTGTGCAACGTTCTGTTCTAGAGAAACATACAGGGTCAGAATAGTCCACAGTGGTGGTGATAGGAACCAGATTTCCAAAACGTTTAATGCATCTAAAAGCTCCCTTACAAAAAGTTATTAAATGCAATGGATATGAATTCACTGCCTGATAAGTGAGACATTGATTTACAATGGTTTTACTATGTTCATGGTGGAGAGATACATGCAAATGTTGATAAGCAAAGCAAAGCAAACATATTTTTTACATAACATATAATTCATATAGAAACTCAGAAGACACATGTAGGTTCACTGTTGGTTTTGAGTCTTGGAGGGCTACTGGAGACTATCTATGTGCTCACTGGGCAGGAAACGCTCTGGACAGGTTGCCAGTCCTTCACAGTGAGCAGTAAATAAAATATTAAAATATATATAAAATATATATATTTATGTTGTACACATCACAATTCCTGGTTGCTATCACCACCAGTGTCCATACATTTCTCTTCAACTAAACATTTTTTCATTAAAAGTCTGAATGACTTTGTTTACATCTTAACCTCTGAATTATGCAGACATTTTAAAAAATTGGCCAGACTTCCCTTTAAATATGTTGCAAAATTTTTCAAACTGTCAACTCTTTTGATAAAAAAAAATAATTTAGATATGTGTCCATAACTTGTATTCTTCACTGGAACTCATTTATACAGTGTGTAATATGTGGTAATCCTCATCGATCAGTTTAGACGTGGTACAGCTGGTCCTACTAGTCGCATAATCAGCAAAGCTAACAGAAGCCCACCACTGCCTGACAAACAACCTGAAGCATCATCAGGCGAGGGCTGGTGATAACCTTTTGATAACTGCAATATAATTATTATTGCATTTTTACTATCTGCAACTTTACTTAATTCTATTTATGTCCAGAATCCAATTCCACCCAAATAAAAGCATCAATTTCCTTTGGTTACTCCACCAATATAGCTTAGAATAATGAACTCATTTCGCTGTTGTATGGAAATTGGGTCTCATTACAATAATTTTGCCTGATACACAAGCTACCCAATATTAAGAGCAAGGCCCTACAGTCATGGAGTGGGTTATTATGCTATACATCACAAACTGCATTAGGCTTATAAAACCTGTCACCAAAAAAAGGTTGGAAACTTTCAGCACCCGGCCCTGTGGGTTAATACATCTCCTCCAGAGAGAAGCCCGCAATGCATCAGCTACATTGTGGCGCACTGCACAAATGAATTTTCTGTGAGGTTACAGGGTTTTGAAGCAATTTTGGTTTTGTTCAATTCAACTTCTTGCCCGTCAGGCTGTTTTGGGCAGTTAGAGAATTACTGAGGTCCTTAACGCTTGTTAGGTCTTCAGTTCTCTCAGCTCTGTGAGCAAAATGATATCTTGAAGTAGACGTCTGAAGTCGTATCATCATTCTGTAGTTAGTGAATTGATGTACTAGGAACGCGAGTCTTTGATTGTTTCCTAGATGCAAAAATAAAAGGTGTTTCCAAATTTTGCTGCTGTCGCATCTCATGGTAAACATAAAAGTATCAAAGGTATTTTTGCCATTTTTTTCTCCAGATGTCATTAAATCCTTTGAATTACAAGGCGTCGAAACGGAACTACTGCTACTTGAAAGCTAACACTGCTGCACGCTGAACTGGCATCATAGGACTTTCTCAAATGTGGCAGTTAAATCTCCAGTTTGAGTAGCTGGTGTTGATATATTACAGTGCTGAAGGAGTAGTAAACAGACTTTCATGCAACTTTATTTCAGTGTGCAGGAGCGTTAGCTTGTAGCATGTCTATAGTATTTATACATATTTTGACTGATAAACAACCTTGTAATTCAGATAATTGAGTGACAATCAGGTCAGTTATATACAAGACAAAAGGTATTAGGTTGGGACCATTTTTATTTGCCACAGGCTGTGAGAAAAGGATTTTTGAAAGACCCAGAGTTCCTAATACGGGCAAGATGCTGATTACAGAATGACTTGGAACTTGGTGGTCTATGTTTGGATATCTGTACACACACAAACTAGAATTAATAATACAATTACCCTCAAATACAAAGTTCTGTTGCAAAGTTAGACAAACTTGGCTAAAGTTTGCAAAAAGGTCCATTTAAACTATTAAGAATTTGTAGCATACAACTTGTAATGGCCCTGCTGTTACCATGGTGACAAAAATTATTGTTGTTTTCAACCTGACTAGTGCTACAACAACATAGCTGACTAGTTATAACCTAAACTCCACATTGAATGCAATTGCACATTTCCACCAGAGAGGTCTCCAAATCCCCAAAACCCACATAGTGTAGCATTTTTTCCCCTGCCAGTGCACAGCGATATAATCAAAACTCTGCAAATGTTTTAGTGGCATATAAAAGTGATTACACTTTAAACAAAGATTACAGAGAAATAAGAGTTGTCATTTTTGACTGGTGTGGTTTCATGAATATAGTTTAATATGATCTGGTACAGGCGAAAAACATCCTTTTTTTAAATTTCAAGTTGACTTGAAACTAAATCCAGACCAAGCTATGGCACACACTAACCAATGTAAGGCAAAACAAATGCTCAGTAGCTTTAAATAAAATGGCTTATGGTCAGCTTCCGTGCATTTTGGTGGATTTGACTCAACCCTGCCCGGTCTCATCGTGCAAAATGACCACAATTTAGCATGACTCACCTGAGCTAATCAACACCACACGTGCTTTAAGTGACTGATTGCGGGGGATCTAAGCTCAACAACAGATGCCAGTCTTCAGCGGGCACCATAATGTGGCATTATTTTAATTGCTTCATTTCCATGTAGCAAGCTGCTCGCTTCATGACAGTTTGTCATAGTTCTTAGGGAGGGAGAAGAGAAGCGATGCATCTGCTAGCGATGCGAGATCCCATGAAGGAGGTGTCAATAGATGCAGCCGTAATTGCCTCAGCTTGGAGGAGAGGTGCGTTTTTAGCTTGCGCTCACAAAGAGGGAGAAGTGAAGCCCCAGCTAGGCTAGCAGGAGTTTAGAGACAAAGCAACAAAAGTGCAGTAATTGTTTGGCGAGCTGCGTGTCAGCAGGGACGTGTGATGCTGAAAGCGACACTTTCTTGTGCGCGGCACCTCCAGCAGTCAAACGTGATTTGGCAATCACCAGACGTTTCTCGTGAAAAGGTAATCTTTAGTAACAATCAATTACAATGCGCTTTCCTCTTTTGTCTGCCACTCCAATCGCTTCTTGCAACCCACACGGTGAGGCCCGTCTAGTAAATATACACCCTTTTCCTTTTAAACGTTGTATAATATGCACAGCAAAACACAGAAACACACTACAGGAGAAGGGGGTGAGCATCAAAAGCCGTAATGGCAATTCAGTTGAGGCTCTCTCGCAGTCAGGGAAAACGAGGATGGAGGCATTTTTGTGGTTTTCTCCCATTATACAGATTGAGTTACTGTGTTTTTTCTTTTTAAAGACATCTGTTGTGGTCAGGCCTGGATGTGCTGAGGTCTGTGCTCAAAGTTCTGTGCTGAGGTCAAAGTTTTAGGCTGAAGCATGAAAAGAGTGAAAAATAAGACAGTGCTCATGGTGGTTGTCTCTGTTGGTTGTCTATCATTTAGTGGAACTCTCGCATTGCTAATTTTCAAGGCTAGTGGTGGAAGGCCTTGCCAAACTTATGACTCGCCTCTGCTCATTCCTGGCTCAGGCTGGCCACAGTATTCTGGCCATTTTCATAAGTTAATAATAGAAGCTGGAATGGATGCCTGTGGAATGTAACATAAATTATACATCTCCAATGTTTTCATCGCGCAGTATTAAATTCCATAAATTTGAGGGGCTGAGGCTTGTCCACACTTGGCCGCTATCTCTGAAATGCGATCGCTGGAAATTGTTGTGGAGATTGGCCCTTAAAGAACACATGGCTTGTGTCAGATCCGACTGAATTATGAAAACATTATTCAAATGCCATTTGGAGGCATCGCGCATTGACTGGGCTTTCATTTGCCTCGGAACAGTGACAGAGGGACGGATTTGAGGCGCAACATCGCTGTACACAGGGATTTAGGGCCTAACATTTCAATTATGGACCTTCTGCAAAAATGGGGAGCTTATTTCTCATAATTAACATAAAATGGAATATATCACACAATGATTCCATTTTAAAGCAATCACCATACAATTTCTGTTTGATTATGAACATGGTTTGTGAGCATACTGGGTGCCTATTGAACAGCTAATTAATTTGCTAGTGAGGACAATTATCAGAGAGCTCATCATTAGCATTTTTTTTACCCTCTTCTCAATTTCTCTCTCGCGTGCTGTTGGAGTGCCGAGACTTACTGGGCCCTGTGTGAAGCCTTTGAAAATGTCAGTGACTCAGGGCTGCATGGTAAAGATGGAGACTAGAAGAAAGACTAGCTTTTCTTACATCAGAACATGCTCTCGCCTCAACACAGAGGCCTGTCTGACTGGCACTGGTGCTCCGGCACTATTGAATTGAATGGTCCACAGATTACTCCATTATTTCTATATAGCAGCATTGCGGGGTGGACTAAAGGCCCATTATCTGAGTGACTGAGACCATCGGAACTTATTACATGTGTGACCTTTAAAAGCCTTTCACCATGATGGATCTCAGGTGAGAATTTACTGGAATCAATTTTTTATCTGGAGGCACGGGGAGGGCTCCGGCGGCAAAAAACAGTGGCCGTTGAAGGAACGAGCGAGCGAGCAAGCGAATGGGCCCAGGCCTGTGTGAAACACACTTATAAGAAGAATCCGGCAGGCCAGTTGGAGATGGGCAGGATTATAAAGCACCTCTAATGCCTTTGTGTCCTCTCCCCACAAATTAAAGAGACTTTGAACTGGAGGGGCTTTGGCGGGGGGAGGGGGTTGGTGTGGGAGGGTAGAGGAGGGAGTGCCGGAGTATTATGCTTAATCAAGGTAGAAATACAAAGCCGGCAAGCACGTTCCCCAAAGGTTCACATCAAAAGGTGCATCCTACTTTGTGTGCTATTTAATCAGTTAAAACACAGATGGCAGCCTGCCTCAATTAATTAATCATATATGAAGCACCCAGCTACCTGCTTGAGGAAAGTGTGTCAGTGCTACCGAGATCTAATTTGGATTTTAATGTACCCGAGTTCTGCTACTCCAGGAAAGATAAATAAATAAACGGGCACTTACCCCACCCCAAAAAGAAAAGGGGCTTTCATTTTGCTAAAAGTGCCAGGCACAATTACTACTTCGTAAATGGTATTGTAAAAGTTGCGGCACTGCATAGCCTTTGAACCTCCTCTCTTCCCCTCTGACTGACAGCTGCCCAACTGACTTTACTCTCACTGAATAACTCTGCTGATTTCTAACGCTTGGTCTATGGCTCAGGTTTCGTCTTAGGCCTCTAAGTAGTGTACCTGAGGGACATAAAATACAAGATTGCCAGTGTGTCTTTCAGCTCAAAAAAAAAAAAAAAAAAATGAAAGGCCCACGCTGCTTCAAAGTGAAATTATTTGATAATTAGCCTTTAAATTTTACTGATGGCAAGAACATCAATGCGAAGGCGCCTGTCAGCAGAGTTCTGGCGTTGCAGGTTTGTTGAGCTTTTTTGAGGAGCTACGTTTCTGTGGAGAAAGAAGGAAAAACAACATCGCAAATTAGGACTTGAGGAATGTCAGCTCCCCTAAAGATGTTCCAAACAGTTTACACTGACCTGCTTTTGCTCTTTACACATTTCCCGATAATGAGATGAGTGCGAAAGAGAGTAAGCTTCTTGGCTCAGGAGATAAGTGAAGCCACATTGAGGCACATTTATTCCTCCAGTTGGGCTGTAAAGTTTTAGCAGGTTTTGGCCTGTGACCTTGAAGACGTCCCACCCACATGTGCCAAGCTTTGACCTCCCTGGGTGGCAGAGCCGGTTCCAGAGCAAGATCACTGAGGGTGCTTCAGAAATAAATGGGGCCTACTAGCTGGCAATGTTTCCCATCAGAATGCTAAGCAAAGACACTAATTGCAGTTAAATACGTTTGAGGCATTATCTGACACATGCATGCTGAGTAAAGTCTGATGCTGTGCTACCAGAACTGCCCTTTAAAAGTCACAAACCTAGTAAGTTCTCTGTACCATTTTAAAAATAAAGGTTCCAAAAAGGGATTTTTGAAGTTATGCCACTACTGTGGTTCCCTAAAGAGTCTTTTATTGGATGGTTCTTTAGCTACATTTGTTTCAGACAGGTTTGCTCAGATGGCCCGCGATGCTCTATGTTATTGTTGATGAAAAATATGAAAAATATGCAGCAAGGAAGCTGAACACCTTAATGCATCTGTATAACTAGATAAATGAATAGAAACTGTGAATATTACATGACCACAAATAACATTTTAAACTCTAGTTTTTGGACAGTGGGCCAAAGGGTGGTCTGGAACCCTTATATTTAAGAACATATGCTAACACGTGTTCTTTTGCCCTCCGCAGAACCAGGGTTGCTGAGCAGTGGTAGTTTTCGCAGGTCATCGATCTAAACCCATGACCATTACATGTGGACAGTAGGTTGCTGTAGTTACCAAGCAGTGCAACAGGATCCTTGATCCATCAGCATGGCTGCTGGTCTCTGAGTGAGGCCCAGCTGACCAGGATATTGTAACGGAGGTAATCAAACAACTTTGGAAAGTCTTGTCACCTTGTAAAGGTAATTAAATTTCCAGGAAAGTGGCAATGTCTGTTTAAAGGATTATAAAGACAGAGGGAATGAGTGTTGGCAGGGGCTGGGTGCGAGAGACGGAAGTGCATTGTAAAAAGCACAGCTGTGTGGGCCTGCGACACCAAGACGGTGGGCCCCTACACCACAGTGAGGGTGGCCTTGTCAGCTTTTGGTCGGCCTCGCATACACGTACATAAGGCACCCACATAAACACATATACAGAGTATACATGTACAGTATACAGTCAATGCCATGAGGAAACCTTGTATGTTGTGATGCTGTACATAAACTATGTACAACAATTATGTACAAGTTATTCATTATAAAAAAGTAGGAAACATTGTACAGGAGCCTCAAGTAAATATATCATTTTTTAATTTAGTGGAGAAAACTGCAGGGATATTTCTCCATAATGCCAAAGTTCAGGCTTGGAAGTTGGTTGCATTTTCTGCTTTTCATGATCCAAGTAATTCCACATGCATTCAATGGTGCTGAGGTCTAGACTCTGGGATGGTCAGTACCTTGTTCTGAGAACATTGGCAGCTTATTTGTTTGACTGTAAATGCTGATAAACATTATGGAACATAAATAAATGGAGGGTAGTATAGCAGAAGGCAGTTGGTGTTAGAAACAGTGTAAAAGAGCAAAAGAGAAGTTACAAGGTTTTCTTGTAATGGCAAAGGTACTATGCATAAAATACACACAGCACACATGCATAAAAATGCATACGCACATGCACTCACATATACAGTTCACCTCATTAGTTGCATGCAAAAGTTTGGGCACCCCTGGCCAAATTATCTTTTTTAGTGAAAGTTTCACTCATCCATTACAGAGACACATTTCTGCACATTTTTACGCATATGTAGTGTATATGCTGAATTTTACCACTTTTACCAAAAAAGAAATTAACATAAAATGTGGCCTGTGCAAATATTATGGCACATTTTATTTTTATATACTGATAAATTCAGCAAATAAATATAAATTGTACATTTACATTTTCATAGGAATTACATATTTATGCATATTTAACTTTGCCTATGACTTTACATATGCATGCACAGTGTACACATTTGCCTGGGCTCACATACACTGCATTCATATTAACATACATATCATCTCCATCATACAGAAACCTCTGTATCTCCAAAATGGTAGCTTTATAGAAGAAAAAAAATCTTATCTTTAATATGCATGAATGTAACAAGTAAAATGAAATGTAAAAAACCAAAAAACAAGCAAAAATTAGTTTAAAGGTTTTCAATCATTTGCATTTACATCTACATGCATGCACACATGAACACATACTCCACCCTTCCATGTGCTGCTTACAACAGCTCTCTGTCCACACATGGCCGGGCCGAGCTTCTTGACATCCCTCATTTTTTTCTTTCCTTGTCCTGGAACTCAATAAAGTAGATTTACAGAGGCCATTATGTGTCTGAGGTGCTTGCGTTTCTGCTCTGGAAAGGACACACGTGGAGTAGAAATGGAGCTGATCGTCCTTGTACGTCTCCAGCAGCCTCCAGATCTCACTTCCTCTCCTCTCTCTCACTCTTTCCCCATTCCGGTTGAGCCCAGAGGCTGCATACACCCTGCAGATGGTGCTGTTCTAAAAAGGATGACTGCATGTGCAACCATGAGACTTGCGCTTCTGCAGTTCTATTTCATAGATAGCAAATGTTTCCATTTGTCGGGTAATCGTGCAGCCAGGCTTTGAAGCTTTGATAATATGCAGCATGTTCTAAATCTGTACTTTGATTGGAGGATATGGACAAAATTCTATACTATGATGTTCCAAAAGACCAATATTAACCCCTTGTAATTGGAACTTTCCTTTTGTTGGATTCTATATTCATATATGTGTGTGTGTGTGTGTAATATATTTATTTACACAGTGAGTTAGGTAAAGCAACCCTAAACACATACAAGACTTAAAGTGGAAACCCGCAGATTTTGAATAGTGGCCAGGCACACTCTCCCATCTATAACAGCGGAGCTGAGGTAGCATGTGACTGGCTTCAAGTTCTTTGGTATCCGCATCTCTGATGATCTCACCTGGTCACCTGGTCCCTAAACCCCTCCATTGTGGTTATCAAAGGTGCAAAAGCATGTTTACTTCCTGTGGAGCCTCAAGAAAGCTCACCTGTGTCCCAAGATACTGGTCAACTTTTAGCACTGTACCATTGAGAGCAACCTCTATATTTTTTTATAGGTTTTTTTTGCCACTCTACCATTCTTCTGCACTTTATCTGTAAATAATACTGTATTTTTCAGTTCTGGTTAGATGCTAACTGCATTTCATTAGCTCTGTACCTGTAACTCTGCCCAATGACAAAGTTGAATCTAATCTAAGCTAATCTTTTCTGCATAATTCAGTCATTATACTAAGACATTCAGTGGTTTGGTGTGAAATGATGCATCAAAGAGAAACATACATCATGGGTCATGATGGCAACAACTTAATTACCACCTTTTCTGCTAATTAAAGTGACCAGTGAACCTGCATGTGTCTTCTGAGTGTGCATATGTAATACGTTTTTAAATAATAATGTTAAAATAGTGATAAATCTGAAAAATTTATATTTTAAAAATTTCCAGCAAAACCACTTTAAAGCAAAAACTTATTTGTAACTAATTCAGACAGTAACTTTCTGCAAGGTAGCTTTTAGAGGCATTAAACATGGATGTCCAGTTCCTGTCATCACCACTGCGAACAACTTTAACTATCACTATATCGGCCCATTTCATATCAAACTACTCTGCATGTGTTCATGCACATATTAATACACATATGAAATAAGTCAAATTCCCCTTCAAGTAGCTGAAGTAGTGCTACTTGTATATGCTACATGCAGTTTCAGTGTTAGTCAACACTGTATTGATGCCATAAGTCAGGCAACCTCACCACTGTAGCCCACGCACTATAGCTAGTTTAGTCAAGGGTGGTAGTTAAGTAACTTTCGCAACAATAGAAATTTAATAGAAGTGGCTGGAAGTGTTATATAATAGTCTTAAAGTAATGCAAGGTTATTGTTGTAGACTTTCATTTAAACTGGTCAATATTAAAATATTAGGTGGCAACTAAAGGGTTAAAATCTTGAATGGAAAATTATCCAATCTAAATTTATTTCTCCAAGATGTTTAAGTACATACAACCAAGCTACCTCTGCCATGGATAGAGGACAGAAGGCCTCATGCATCTGATTAGCTACCAACCTAATTAGGAAATGACCATGAAATGAACCAATTATGTTTTGAGTTCCAATGGGTGGGGCTAATTTTTGGAAAAGAAAGGGGCCTTCTGGAAATCCTACATATGTCCCTGATTTCAAATATGAGCTGTAGCCTCGCCACTGGGTTTCAGTCAGTTGCTAGACTGCTGGGCTTTATTTACACATAGGGATCATATGCCTTCAAAGAGGGGGCAATTATTTATTATCACCCACCTCTAATTCTTCAGTGATATGAAGCTGAAGTCAGATTTTCACCAGCTTCTCATTCGAATTTCCGCCTTTCCGCTTTAAATGGAGCAGAAGTTACACTCTAGCGCTTCAGGTGTCAGGTGAACGGAAAAATTAGCTAGCCAGCAACCGAGACATTAGCAAGCTATTAGTGATTTTTTTTATGCGTGTTATGAAGATAAATGACCAAAATACACTGAAATCACATTAAACTAAGATAAAACAGTCGTTATCGTAATTTTGAACAGAAAAAATTCTCACATTTGTGAGTTTCTCTGGTGTCTTGCTCAGCCATCTCACAGTTTTTTCTGTTTTTTTCTCAAATCGCTCTATTTGGAGGGTCATGTAGCCACAAAACCTCACTCCACCCCTCTATCTCAACAAGAATTGGGACACCCTACCCCTAGACATGAACATGCAAAATAGGGCTATGGGCTGACTGTGAGGAACAAAGGGTGAAATGGGAATGTCTCTTACACAAACCAAGTAACATACAGAATGCCTTTTACAAGCTTCAAATGTCTGTGTCTATTTTTGAATGGACAAAAAAAATCATTAGCTTAGTACTGATATTGCATGAAGTGCCAAAATTAGTATTATTGTAGAAGGGTTTCCTTTGGCATTTACAGCTGAAACTGAAGACCTAGATCATCATGATTCATCATGGTACAGAGCAGTAGTTGCTCAGAAGAGGGTTTGGTATTATATTGGCCTGGGCTGTGAGTGCGCAGGTCAACAGTCAGATTTGTAGTTTGCTTGTTGATCATCATTGAGGAGCCAATGTGATGCCTAATCCAAGACCAACAGAGGTGGATACAGCTTAGTTACATGTGCTTTACCCTACATGTGCTAACTCTAACCCTAACCTTACATGGCCAATAGTTAGCTTTATATCGTAAGGAAAAAAGACACAGAACTTGTTCTGATTGGTCTAAAGAGATTAAATTTTTTATGGAAATACCTTGGATGAACATCTAACATTATTTAATTTATTGGAGTACTGTATTCATTATTCAGGTAATTCATACTCTGCCCTGCGATGGACTAGATGCTCCAGCACCCCGTGTGGCCCAGGAGGATAAGCAGCTTAGAAAATGTTTGTGCATGTGTGTCATTTATACTTGAATTCAGATCCAAATTTGGATTTTCTGCAGCCTTGTTAAAAAAGGAGTCTCATTTGACCATATGATACACTCTCCCATGCAAAAAATGGGCCAAGCCCAAAAACAATAAGCTTTTAATGACATAACAACAACTTGTAAAACAGTTATAGTAAATTTGTATAAGATAGTTTTTCCATTTGATTTCTTCAAATGTTACCAGTCTTGCCACTCAGCGCTGATGGTGTCAAACAGTTGAAAAACATTGTCAAGCTAGTTTGTATTTAAATTACATGTACATTTACAAAATTTAGCAGATGCTCTTATCCAGAGCAACTTACAAGAAGTGATTTGTCTGTCTAGAGAAAGTATCTTTGCTACTTACCAACAGGTTAGAGAGAATGCCAGTCCTGAGCTCAGATACTGATAGAAACAAAAAGTCACTGTTGATACCCAGAGAAAATGGAACAGAGTTGAACACAGAGCAGTGCAATACAATACAATAAAAACCCCTCAATACACTACAATACAATACATTACAATCAATACTTAATGCAGTGCTCATTTAAGTGCTGCATAAAAAGACGGTCCTTAGTTTGAAGACGGGAAGAGACTCTGTTGTACAGACAGCCAGTGGGTGTCGTTCCACCACCTGGGTGTCAGTATGGAGAACAATCTTGATGTTTGTCTTCCACGTGCCTTGAAGAACGATGGTTAAAACAGAACTGTACTTGAAGCTTGAAGGGCTCGTAGTACAGTTTGAGATTTCACTGTTGCCAAGTAGGTACGGGCTGGTCCATTTTTGGCTTTGTAGGCATGCATTAGGGTTTTAAATCTGATGTATGCAGCTACAGGAAGCCAGTGAAGGGAGCGCAGCAGTGGAGTGATGTGGCTGAACTTAAGGAGATTGAAGATGAGCCATGGTGCTGCATTCGAGATGAGCTGTAGAGGCTTGATGGCCACATGGGAAGACCAGCCAAGAGCGCATTGCAGTAGTCAAGTCTTGAGATAACAAGAGACTGCACTAGCACCTGGGTGGCCTCTTGAGTGAGAAAAGGTCGGATCCTCTGGATTATGTTCAGGAGAAACCTGCATGACAGAGTCAGGTATGCGATTTAACTGGCCATCCAGAATGACACCAAGACTTCTTGCCTCTGCAGACGGAACAATTAGAGAGTTCTCAATTGAGATGGCAAGATCATGATGAGGACCTGTAGTTTCAGGGATTAGTAGCACCTCAGTCTTGCTAGGATTGAGCTTCAGGTGGTGAGTTGCCATCCATGAAGAGATGTCAGACAGACATGCTGAGATGCGACTGGAAACCTGTGTGTCATGGGTGAGTAAGAAAGCATTAGTTGAGTGTCATCAGCATAACAGTGATAAGAGAAGCCATGAGATGATATAACATCACCAAGAGAGCTTGTGTAAAGAGAAAAGAGAAGAGGACCCAATACCAAGCCTTGTGGGACACCAGTGGAGAGCCTGTATGGAGAGGATGTGGACCCTCTCCATGTTACCTGATAAAAGTGATCCTCCAGATAGGACTTGAACTATTTCCATGTGTAGCCAGTGATTCCAAGTTTGGTGAGGACACCCAGAAGGATTGTATGGTTGACTGTGTTAAAAGCTGGAAAGATGACAGTTTGGCTGATCTTGCTGATTGGAGCCTCTCGGTCACTGCTACAAGAGCAGTTTCTATTGAGTGCACTGGTTTGAAGCCAGACTGTTTGGGGTCCAGGAGCTGGTTCTTTGTGAGAAAGAGAGACATTTGATTATAGACTGCACATTCAAGAATTTATGAAAGGAAAGAAAGGAGTGATACCAGTCTGTAGTTGTTGACATCAGAGCCATCAAATGTGGGCTTCTTCTGGATGAAAAATACTCTTGCAGTCTTGAAAGTTGATGGAACATCACCTGATGACAAGGACTTGGTAATGAGAAAAGTGATGAAGGGCAGTAGGTCATTGGAGATTGACTGGAACAATGCGGATGGGATGGGATCCATTGGGCAGGTGGTTGGGTTACTGGATTTGATATGCTGAAGGACAGCATCTGTGGAAAGACCAGAAAAACAGTTTAAGGGATTGGGAATGAGAGGAGGAGGTCTAGTAGAGGGAGTGGAAATAGAGGAAAAAGACTGGCGGATTCTATCAACCTTCTCCTCAAAGAAGGTGACAAAATCCTCAGGAGTGAGAGAATAGGGTGATGGTAGGTTGAGGATAGAAGAGAAAATGCTGAAGAGCTTGTGTGGATCAGATGCTGATGCTCTGTAGAAAGATGACTTTGCAGCAGTAACTTTGAGTGAGAACTTGAGAGATTGGTAGGAGTGAAAATCTGAGATGGGATTTCCCCCATCTTCTCTCAACCTTCCTTAGTTCTTGCCGGTTGCTGTGCAAGACACCTGTCAGCCAGAGGGCAGGTGGGGAAGATCTTGCTGGCCTGGAGGAGAGAGGACAAAGAAAGTTAATTGCAGATGAGAGTGAAGAAAGTAAAGCATCTGTAGCCGTGTTTGGTGAGAGAGAAGAAAATGAATCAGGATGAGAAAGGGTGGTCAGGATAGTTGAAACTAAAGACGATGAAGGAGTGGAGTGCTGGTTGCATCAAAAGGAGAAACATTAAGGGGTAGAATGGACAGGAATAGCAGGGAGGAAGAGTAAGAAAGATAGGAAGTGGTGATCAGAGCGATGCAGGGGAGTTACTGTCACATCCAGTGTGGACGTAGGTCTGGTGAATATCAGGTCCAAAGCATTGCCTGCTCTGTGCGTCGGAGGACTCTGGTTGAGGGTGAGGTCAAAGGATGATAGCAGTGGTAACAGTTGCTGAGTTCATTGGAGTGATCCAAGTCTCTTTAATATGAGACCATATGAGATATTTTCTATAAGGTTTAAATCTGGACTCAGGGCAAAACCATCAGTAAAAATCATTATAATTTGGGCGTGACACATTTCTTTGCATTTTAGTGTAGATATAACTGAATAAAATAAGTGATAAAAACTAAATTTTTAGAAAAATAGTTTCAACTATTTCAAAAATGTCTTAAGGTATGCTCTCAGGAAACTCAGACAGTTTTTTTTGTGTTTTTTCTTTCTTTTCTCTGCTGAACTGATCAGCTGCCCATCCTGTGCGTCTGATGCTGTTGCCTCTTCTGCCTTGATTGGTGCCGCTGCTCACCAGCCTTCTGGACCGGTTTGACCACCACTGAGCTTCTTGCTGTACAGCACTGTGCAGTCCTCACCCTCAGATCTTTTCTTTTCCCACTTTACTATAATACTTCATACTAATAATGTTTGTTTTCCGGTGTCGACCAGAGGAGGATGGGTTCCCCTTCTGAGTCTTGGTTCCTCTCAAGGTTTCTTCCTCTTTTAGGGAGTTTTTCCTTGCCACCGTCGCCGCTGGCTTGCTCATGGGGGCTCGGACCCGGATTTTCTTTCTTCTTTTCTCTTCTCTCTGTATTACTGATTGTTTTGTAAAGCTGCTTTGTGACAACACCTGTTGTAAAAAGTGCCATATAAATAAATTTTGCTTGCTTGCTTGCTTGCTTAACCCCTTAAATGGCCAGGACCCTCCAGCAGACCCAAAGTTTTATTACACACTCTATAACCTAAGAACAGCTCAGCCAGTTTGCACTGAAGTACTTGTAGTTACTGAATAATAGGCCTTAGTGTGTAATAGGCCTGGATTTTAAGGGGTTCATTTCACTCCATTCTGTTGGTTAAAGATCTGGACCTGTTGTTGCAGATGTTTAACTTTTAAGCTTAAGCATTTTATTTTAGACAAAAGAAGAACAATACCTAATAAACTCGAGTTCCTATGATGATAGGTACTGGATGTACTAAGACGTAACGCTGCAAGTCAACTCGAGTAGTTTTTGGAAACTGGTGCTCGAGTTTTACTTCTGCTCAAGCAACCGTTTCAACAATACTTTCGAGAACGGGTTTAGTCTCCTCTAACTATCTCTTAAGAACAGCTAGCATGTTTGACGTCACTGTTGCAACACAGCCATTTGCTGGCTACACGGGGAGTGTATTATTGGATGAGTGGATGTAATGTCTCGCTGAGGCCTCACTTTCAGAGCAGTGGCTCACATTGCACTCAGGATTCTATCAGTAGTTAGAGCAGGAGAGGAACTGCATCAGCACAGAGAGAAACTCAATCAACGGTAATATATACACTGCACCCTGAATCCACTCTCTATAGCCAACAAGGTGATTTTCTCTCTTTCTCTCTCTCTTTTCCCTTTTCTTTACGAGAGAAGAGAAAATTGCACATCTAATGAAATCCAATTTTATATTTCATTCGGAGGAGCACAATAAACAGAGAACAAGCAGTAAATAAGCTTTTCAAAAAGCTGATTACCAAAGCAATTTATTGCCAAGTCCATGGCCATGGCAAAAGCAGGGATGGGGCTAGGGAGGGGGGGTGTTTGGGATCATAGAGGGGGGCTGGGGTGGGGGTGGTAAATTCCAAATCTTTTTTTTTTTCTCTAGGCTTTTTGCCTGCTGTATCATTATTATTGGTTTGTGCATGTTGCGATTTGGGGGGAGGGGGGGGGGTACAGGCCTTTGTGAAAAGCCAATCTGATCAACTTATTTTAACATATAATTGTGTCATCTTCTGCTGGGAAAGGATAAAAGAAAGGGTTTTTGATTGAGGTCATCCCTGCATTCATTAGAACTCTATATGAGGTAGATTTCAAGGCTTTTTCTCCATAACGGCAGCCTGTCCTCATTGTTCTGCTCTGAGGTCCTCTTCAACCCAAGGCTGATTGCAATAATGACATTTTCTAGCCACAATGCTACTGATGTTTCCCCCATTGGAAAATGCGCACACCTCTGTGTCCACAAATAGGCCTCACCTGTCTCCTGCCCCCCCGCAGGACAAAGGTCCCAACTCCCATCTTTGAGACAAATTGTCTCCCAATTACAGCTGTATCATATTATTCTGTTGAGCTCATTTGCCGGGAATACAAAAACGATAATTTCATTGCATTGTTTGTCTAGTGGGTCTACTGACAGGGCCCCGCCATTCATAAGCATTTCATTATTGGATTCGGGTTCGAGACGTCTGCTGGAGCAGGATCTTTGTCCAATGGGATTGACAATTTGCTGCATTGTCTCTGCGAATTGACTACATGTAGCGTATTTTTCCCTTCTTATTTTGAAGTTTTTTTTAGAGATGGGGGTAGTTTCTCTTGTAAAAACCCATTTTTGTTTGTCATCAGCATTCTAAATAGTGCCCACCGAGCTTGAAAGGCAGACAGATTGGGGAAAAAAAAACGAGAAGGAGGGGGGAGTCCTGCATAATGTTAGCGAAAAAATAAATTGAGCCAGCAAACGCCATAGGAAAAGTGCAATGTGCAGATTATTCACAGTTATATAATGTGGAGGGAGAGAAGCAGGCGCTTCTCATTTTGGCCACTTATCCCTCATTGTAGAGGCTCTGTATATTTCATTGCTGGTGCAGCAGCTTAGAGGATACATTTCAAAGCAGCAAATAAAAATTGGCTAAACTTCCAAAATTAGCACTTCAAAGTCAAACATGATTTGCAGTGAGGGAAGAGGGAGGGGGTGGTGGTGGTGGTGGGAGTGGGGTGGCAGCAAGGAGGGATGTGACTATGAAAGTATAAGTGTGTATGTGCGTGTGCGTGTGTGTGTGTGTGTGTGTGTGTGTGTGTGTGTGTGTGTGTGTTGGGGTGGTGGCTAATGCACAGAACACTCTGTGTAGACCTTAAAACCAATTTCTAGGCAAATTGGTTTAATTTAAGAATGAGATCACAGAATGAGCAAAACGCTGTTAGGGCAAGTTTATGCTTCCGCAGACATTTCTTTCAGCTCTCCTGCAGCCTGCCTCTTATGAGCTGTGGAACACGGACCATTTTGCTCAGGTCGGCCTGCTTTCAAGCAAATGGAAGCCAGCAAAGATCACTTAGCGGACGTCCCTTTGAACGTGCGCTTCACCTTCTTATTTTGATGACTTTGCCTAAAGCTGGTGTCCAAAACCAAATAACCCTATTATGTCTTGTTACCAAAAGATATCACTAGATTGCATTTGTATTATACCCAAATGGGGCTATACTGCATACTTGTTTCTTTGCCGTAGTGAGGTCTTTGTCTTTGTTTTGCACTAACTGTTGTAACTAAGGCTGCAGAGGGCACATCCACATCCACATGTCGCAGTTGCTGTGGTACTGAAATTAAAATTCTTACATAAACCTTATTCTACCTGTAATTAATAATAACAAATCATGCTGGTGTGCTAGGAGGGACTTTTTGCTGTATGCTGAGTATCAAGTGGGATGTCATGTTGTCAAACCTGTAGTAGAGAACGTCTTGTACCTCCTCTTGATATTTGGCATGAACGGAGATCATGAATTGCTTTCCTGATGTCCCTGAAAGATTCCCAGATTCCCACATGGCCAACATTTTCACTGCTGATCTGCTGCTTGAACAGCAGGAAAACAGAAGCTTTGTTGTAGGCCTATTTAATCTGTTTTTTTTTTTTTTTAAATAAAATTTTCTGCCAAAAAGTGAAAGTACCATGTTCAATTTTAGTGTCAAACCAAAATTCGTGTACCTCTGACAGTGTCAGAATAAAGAGACAAAGTAATTCTTTAATACTCTCAGCATTTTTCAAACCAATGCCTGTTTCATCAGTGCCATACCAAAAAGCAGATGTTAATGTTGTGTGAACAATTTGTGACGAACTAGCCAAATGCAAATGGTCCAAAATGGCTAAAATGGTTTAACAAAAAGGTTAAATTTTTGTCACATAAGTTTACATTAAAGATTAAATCCACTCAAAGTTACTATATTGGAGATCCATAGTTTTGTTAGAACATTGATGATTTGCTGCATCTGATTACCACAAGTAATAATTACTAATAAACGTAATTGAAACTTACATTTATTAGAAGCCTGTAGACGAAGTACAGCGAAACTCATCACGTGAAACATGAAAAGAAGCCACTGGGCAGCTGAATTAAGCAGCTGCCCAAGGGCTTCTTTTATAAATGTATTTCAGGCCAATTCTTTATACAGAAATAAGTGACTTTATTATAAGTGCCCAAAGACAAATTTCGAGTCAATGTGTCTTTCTGTCCTTTGTAAGTAAAGGGAAACATGTCTAATTTACTGTCCATCAGATGTCCTACAGAACTTAAAGGGACAGAAATGCCAGAGTATTTTTTTCAAGGTTAGGCGAGTCAAGTCTAAAGTGATCATTCAAGAAGCTTTCAGGGGTTTGTGTGAGGGGGTTTCCTTATGCCAGCATTCATTACAACAGTGCTGGATTGTACCATCTAACAGTATAATTATTATCAGACACATGAGTTCATTAGACTCCAGGGTACATGAAGAAAAAACATGACTGAAAAGCTGTAACTGCAGGTTTGGGCACTATAATGTCACCCTTAGGTGCTGTACATAGAGCAGCTTCCCACAGTCATGGTGTGGCGTGTGTGTGTGAGCATGAGGCAGGGCTGCAGCTGGGAAGTGTGATTGTATGTGTTGCCTGGTGAGGTCTTTTCCTCATTATTTTTCCAGAAAATGAGCAATCAGCTGTCTTGCACGGAGCCTGATTGTCTCCCTGTGTAAATCAATCCAGGAGCTGCAATTAAAATGTACTCTTATGTAGTGTAATTGCTGTCTCGCTAATCCTTTATTTGCACACCTGCCGGTGAGTCTGAATTTTTAATGAATTTCTAATTAATGCACATTGTACACTTGATTTATTTGTTAGCAAATGATGTTGCTGGTCTGCTTCTCTGCTGGAAAGCGCTCACAGAATGTCACACCTCATCCTGTGGTGTGGGTACTCTCCTTATAATTTTAGGGGGGTAAATTAGAAAGTGTGAGTGGGTGTGGGTGTGTGTGTGAACTGTGCTGAAAAGCAAAAGGTCAGCTTCCATGTGTTGGCCATGTGCGCTTGTAAGGTCTGGCAGATGCAGGTGTGGAAGGACATTAAGTTTTATGGTGATTTGCAGTTTGCTAGGCTCCTTTAGCCTACCACCCTCAGAGCCTGTTCCAGTTGCACTCAGTGCTCAGTATGTGCACCTGTGAAAATCAACACTTTTATTAGCATTGCGTTGATTGCTGCAATTAGAGGCCCAGGCCTTTAGTTTGTGTTGATTGGCGGCGCTCAGTTTAGTGTGTGCGTATATGAAAAGTTCTTTTTTTGTATTTTCTGAGAGCTCAGCATGTCTCTGCAAGGTTGTTTTATGAAGAGAATGGGGGGATGCAAACACACACACACCACACACAGCCTGTCAGGATGTGGGGTCATATGTTTCATGTAGATCCATCTTTAAGTATATGTTAGTTAAGCAGTAGAGCAAAGAGGGAGTGTGTTATCCCGAAATAACCTCACGGCTGTGATTTGGTCACCGTAGATCATCACAGCCGTGTTGTTATTGGTGATAACAAACTCCTTTAATACAACAGTTAAATAAATACAGTAAGAAATTAATAAACTGGGCCGCAAATGCTGTGTTTAATATGTTTTAATGTTTAATTCCTTCCACCAAATTATATTTCCTTAACAAGCAGTTTGTCCTCCAGCTCCACACAGACCAACTGACCGTTTGGGAATGTAGTGTCATCTCATCTTTAGAGTCTGACCAAATCAGCTGTCGGTCAAATGTGATCTTAAAAGTGTCTGTTTTCTGTTTGTGGCAAAGTAAGAAGTAAAAACGTTCAAATAGCTTGAGTGTCTCCTACAGCTGTCAAAGTCGTTGCTTAGCAGCGGAGCAACGCTCAGCGGATTGATACAGTGTTTGTTAAAAGCTGTGATGTTATGGTGAAATAACAGCACAGTTAGAATGCAGCTCAACCAATCAGCTCACGTGGCGGAACTAATTGTTGTATAATATCCAGTAACTAAATGTCGTCACTGTCACGACAAAACTTTTGTTTTTGGTGTTTTGTACTTCTTTGCATAAACTGAAATGTCCAGCTTCTTTTTATTCACAATTGCAAGATGGTCCAATAGAAATGCACCTCTGGACTTTGTTCACCAACCGTTCCTAAAAATGAGTCTGACGTAGACTTTTTCTCAGGACCTGTCTCAAGAGCAAATTTTATAAAAAGTTAGGGCGACATGTGAATGAGGCCCACTGTGTGTCTCCACTTAACACTTGTTTGCAGCTCTTGCAGCATTCAGAACTTCATTCTATCAAAATGAAATTTCAATATAAAAACAATACTCAGCCTGACTATACACTCCTATTCAAAAGTTTGGAATCACCATAATATCACCATATTAATAATTGTTGTTTTTTTGCATTCATTCAATGATTACTTATACAATGTGCATTGAAATATTTCAAGCTGGACACCAGAAAGTATTTCAAGATGTTTTATTCACAGGTTGCTGGGAACAAGAGGTTGGTAAATAATACATACTGTAATTATCTATGTATAGTAATTTTTCAATATTATCTCTTAGATTCGATTGCCACTTTTCGAATATGAGGCATCTAATACTTAATTCCCAATGCTCTACAGTGTGGGCAGTCATTATGGAATCAGCTTCAGTAGGGCTGTAGCACTCTATGGTGACATTGCAATGCAAAACTGTGACAAGGTGCACTGTAGAGTTTAACAGTCCATCCTAATTAAGCCATTTAAAGCAACTCACTGCCTCCCTGATCTAGTGTTGTTAGTAAATTGTGCAACAACATGATTATAGTCATTATTTTAATCGTGAAGCTAGAGTGTATTGTTACACCCCTAATCTACAGCTCTGGGGCCGTATTACAGAAACTCACCTTCTTTCTCTATAAAGATCTGACGGGTCAAGATAAGATTTTTCACAAATTCATATTACAGAAGCAAATCTGATCCTGTTTTAGGAATCTTGTTCTTAATCTTACAGCATCTTATCTTACCTTGTTAGGAAGTCTTAACCTACGTGATCAAAGAGGACAGTTAGCTGTCATGTCTGTTACCTAGCAACTGACTACTGATTACTTACAATGTACACTTTATAAGTAATTATTAAATAAATACAAATGACTGATGACACTTTAGAACATCGAGAATGAACTATTAAATGTCTCATAATTGAAAAGTGGTGATCAAATCTTGATGCAGATAACTTATCAAAAATGACTATACATAGATAATAACAGTATGTTATATATTATTTACTACCCTCTTGTTCCCAACAGCCCCAAAACACAACAACGGTGGGCCTCATTCACCATGTCTTCCTACATTTTTTATAAAATTTGTTCTTGAGACAGGTCCTAAGAAAAAGTCTATGTCAGATTCATGACGTGTTCTTCTTAAGTGGTGAACGTTGGTGAACGAGGTCCAGAGGCCCATTTCTATTGGACCATCTTGCAATTGTTAATAAAAAGCAGCTGGACATTTCAGTTTATGCAAAGAATTACAAATCATCAAAAACAAAGGTTTTGTCGTGACAGTGACGTCATCTAGTTATTGGATGATATGCACAGCTGAAATGTAAACAGCCTGACTGCATCGTTGCTGATGTAAAAAGGTCAAAGCACACACAGGTAATAAGAGGGGACGGTGCAGATCATGTCTGCAGTGTCTAAATGTTGTTAGAGTTAAAGGAACTTTTTCAGCAGAAGAAAGTAAGACACCTCTGGGGTTCACCCTAAAGTTAGGACAGGATTTAGGAGGTTTAGTCTGGTTAGGATGTTTGTGTGATGCTGTTTTCTTATCTGGAGTTAATGATGAGATTATGACGGTAGGAGCTGCTATTCTGTGATAGCTTCTGTCCTAAATTCAGTACTGAAGTTGTCATGAAGAGTGAACAGATAAGACTTCAGGCTTTCTGTAGTTTCTGTAATATGGCCCCTGATCATCATTCTGGATGCATCTACAATTTCTTCATTTTTTACAGTATCCTACTAATCAATAATTAAACCTGTTATATTATGAAGTTGCATCATAATAAAATAATTTCATATGTATATATTCAATGTGTTTTTTTATGACTGCAAACAGTGATTCCAAACGTTTGAGTTGGGATTCTGAATTTTTTAACATTAGCATTTACTAAAGTAAGTACTAAAGTAAGTCAGCAAGCATTTCATTTAACTTAAAACAGCTGTTAAGTACAAATTTCAAGAGATATCCATTTGCATAAAGGAGGGAAAATAAGTTTAAAACTGGAATTTCCGAAGCTGGAATTAAAAAAAAAAAAAACATATAAAAAGAGGGGATTTCTAATAACCGAGCAAGACCTAGTAAGCTATCAAACAGTCACCACAAGATAAACAGTACTGAAAGCTGTCATCTTTGACAGAAAGGAGAAAATCAGGCTTCGCTCTTGTTTCAGAGCTAAAAAATGCACAGCTGTCCATCAGCATTATGGGTCTGAAAGGACGTTTAGATGTCAAGAAGCTGTTATTAACAAAAGAAAATAGACAAAACAGAAGAGAATTTGCAAATCAAAGAATCTCTACATGATTGAATGTGTTTGGGATCACTTGGATTGTGACCAGAAGAATATTCAACCAACTTCTAAGACTGAACTTTTGAGAAGTAGAGAAACATATTTGAGAAACTGAAAGCAAGTCTTCCATTAAGGATGGAAGCTGATATTAAATTTAGTTGTTGATGCCTCTGTATAATTCTCTGTTTAATATACTTTTTCTTCATTTTCCTCTGATGCTGAATAATGAATAACTTGTACTTAAAGTTCGTTTTGACTGGAAATTAAATAAATGGACAGTCTCTGACTTCTGCACGGCACTGAATATAATCATTTTCCAATCTCAGCAACCAAAAAGAAACACTTAAAAAAAATAAAAATAAAAGGGACATCTTGTAAAAAGCCTAGCATTGGTTTTCTCTGGTTTTCCTATAAAACAAGGACGTTTTTTGCTATGAAAATGTACAAGAACAAAAACACACACACACAGTGAATCGGGGCAGTGGTCCATCTGTGCTAAATGTGTGACAGCACTTCCCCATGTGATGTCATTTCACCTTGACCGCTCCTGGCAAAACACCACAGATACAGAAAGCAGTGGCAGTTGGATGACAATAACTTTTGAATGGAACTATAAATGCGGACCTAAAGTAGAAAACGAACAGATTGTCTTTCATTTTCAGCTCTAACTTTAAGACCGTCTTTTTTCAAGGAAAGAAAAATTTAAAAAAGCATTTCAGCTTGAAGTTGGTGTTTGTTCTTTTTAATTACTCGATGTCCTTTTAAGTCTGAAGTAGCTTTGAAAGCTCTTTGGGAGGCTAGTAAAAGTTTTCTCCATGAATAGCATGAAAAGCCTCCATTTAGCAAAAACTATGGAGAGGACTTTGCTTTATATTGTGTTCGTTAACTAAGTATTGGACATCTGTAAATGAAATTTCAATATGCTCAAAGACCCCAACTGATTCGCTCCCCATTCCTCCCTCACAATGAATGAAACTAATTGCTTTAAATGGCAGAGCCTTGGCAAAGCAGCTCTCCTGTGGCTCCCAGCGCATAGAAACAAGAATTACCACCAACAGATGAAAATCAAAAGTAATGTGACAAAAGATTGTGTCACCTCAGTCGCAATCCTTTAATTGCACTTCCTTTGTACATGAAAGCTATTCAGACGGCACAGCTTTGGAAGAGACAGGTTTAACTCTTTTAATTCCCATATGGAAATGCTTTTTATTCCACAAGCAGAACTTTGAAACAGAGTGGTTATTTCAAGCCATTGCGCTTGTGCCAGAAGTGGAACTTCATGTCCTTTGAAACATTTTACCCCCAGAACAGTCAAAGCAGCTTTTAAAGGGGCCCGTAAAAGAGGAGTGTGTTTAGATAAATAAAATGACTGTGTGACTGTGTTCAAACGTAAAAAAGCCCATCTTTTGTTTGACGTTAGTCCTTCATCATGATGTTGCCAGCAGTCATTTATCAATTCTTGACATGCTAGTTATATTCTTATTGGCTGCATAAAGGCAGATGGTGGTCGCAAATTCATCAGCAGCTTAAATAAACTCAAGCATACAGAGATTTGATTCGAATCAAATCTCTAATGCGGAGGCATGCTTATTTCCGAGCCAAATCACGCTCATAATCAGATGGCAATTAGAATGATGTGTGACTCACCAAAAGCAGCGCTCCGGCCTCATCTGAAAGCCCAGACTGTGTTTCATTCGCGGCACCTGCTGCTCTTATTACCACAACAACAGTTGGAGATTTGAAGTCATTACTTTATTCCAAATAAAACCTTATTTAATTAATCTCAAAGCATGCCTTCCCCCGTCCACACTCAAAATCTGCTTCTTTATTCTGTTTTTGTTTTAAAAACCCTGTCTTTCACAGCTTTATTTGGCATTTTTAAGAGAGATCCGTAATCACAAATGTGGACACATGGCCCAGGCTCTTAGAGTAAACCTTCGGCTCTGGGAGCAGAAAACCAAAACAAATTCAAGTATTAACATTTAAGAATCTTTTGTTTTTAATTCACACTAGTAATAAAATTGCATTACAATTTCATAAAATAAATGTTCCAGTTTATATATACAGAAAAAACAGACTGTACAGTACCCTCCATGGAGCCGTAGTACCACCCAAAAGGGAGGAGAGAGATAAAAGAAATAAAAGAAAATTAAAAATAATAGTAAACTTCAAACAAACATCACAAAAAACATACAGGCAATACAGTGCTCAGCTAAAGCAGGCACAACTGTACATTGAAACTTGTAACTGCTCAGTGTTGGGGGGGGTGGGAGGGGCCAAAAAGTAGTACATTTACAACAGAGTCCTTAGGGACCAACAGGGCTTTTACTGTAAAAAGTATTGCAGGCAAGCAGACTGATGCTCCTCTCTCTGGTCGCAGCAGAACATCCATCGTACGTATGCATGAGTGTAAATGCGCATGTGTGTGTGTGTGCGTGTGCGCGTTGGAGTGTGTGGTAGTGCGTGTGTGTGGGTTGAGGGCTGCTGCTGCCTCCGCTGGGACCGGCTATTGAACCTGCGTCTCAAAGCTCCCGTTGAGCTGGCCCTCCTCATAGTCCATCTGACACAGAATCATGTTGTTCTTTAGGAAAAACTTGTCGCCCACGCAAAACCTGCAAGCCAGCACAAAAAAACCAGCACAGTAGTTAACCAAACACGGCAAGAACACACCATTTACCACTTTACGATTGCTTCTGACATTTTTATGCAGAGAGTTCTTGCGAAGCCACTCTCGCAGGGCTCACTGAGCAATGTGGCTTTTTCTACAGGCACTAGCAGTTCCTATTCACTCCTGACTCACTGCGCGGGACACATTCTGCCTTAGCTGTGAACTGTCTGGCTCTGCAGGGCTGCTTGCATCAGGAATGCTATTGTTTCAGCGGTCGATTTAAAGTCCTCCTGTGATGTGGGCATGAAGGTGCAGCTTCAAATGAAAGCAGAAAAACAAAAAAAAAAACAGCATTTTCAAAACAAAAAGTGGCAACGACAGGACTGGCACCCAATGAAAGTAATGCCACCATTTCCTCTCTTTGACTGGCGAAAGCACCACGCCAGTTTCCAAGGAAACCATGCCACTGGGTGCGTTTATTTTTTCCAAAGCGTGTTTCTGTGCCAACACATAAAACATCCCTCTAAACTTTTTTTTTTTTTTGCCTCCAAATTTTCTGGCAATTAAAAAGCTAAAACCTTCCATGCGTGGACTGCATTTTTCCCATTGACGTGTTTGCATATGAAAGCATGTGAAGGCTGAACAGACAGTGGCAGGGGTTCGTGATAAGAGCCAGGCCTGTGGCATTGGCGCTTATCAATCAGTGACACACTAATGTGCTGGGCTGGCAGAGGCACCAGGAGTGTGGCACGGCGTGGCAGGAGGGAGCCGAGCTCGGCGTGCCAGCCTGACGCCCCGGAGCTAGGGCGCTGCCGTCAGCAAATGCTCTCTCACACCAGGTGCTTTACCCAAAGGGTGGCTCTGTGTTTATCTCGCGGGTGGCTCCCGAGTCAAGTTCTCTAACTTGTGCTTTAAGTGCTGCGTTAAATTCTATCATGTGCTGTGGACTGGCACAGGTCTGAGACCTGAAAGTCAGGTGAAAGTAGGCACCATGCAAAAGGCTGTGAATCGACCTGTCCATGTTCCGCCCCCAGGTGCATTCTTTTGTTATCATGGTGAGTTTGGAGATGTTTTTGAAAAATTCACTTCAGCCTAATTAAATAATACAGTACTTAAATACAGTAATTTTGTTATTAACTAAATGCCATTCTTCATGGGTACTGAGGAAATTTTTATTGCTCAAAAGATGCTCTTTTATGGCTCTGAAGAATTCCTTAGGAGAAATAACATTAGACAAAAGAAAACTAAAACTCTTTAGGAGATTACTGGGGTCATTTGCTCAGGTGAAATATCTGAGCAGTAGGAGACTAAAGCAAAATCTCCATTGTGGTTCCATCTGATCCTGTTCCCTGCAACAAAGTACAGACATATTAAGATCTATATTTTTATTTTTCTTTACTATTGGTATGAAGGGTCACACTGTTGGGATTGACTGGATGGAGTTTCTTGTAATCAGGCTAACGATAGTATAGTGGCAAATTCCTTGTCAAACCTGCTTAGGTTTGATTAGATATGCTATAAAACCTACATTCATTATGTTGAATGTTTTTTTGCCAATGTTCTGTAAAGCTTGTCCTAAAGGTTCCTACAAAAGAGGCATTTGTGGGTTCAGCAAGGATAGGATCATCTGAAATTAGTCAGCCTCCTCAAGATTTGAAGACATGTTAAAGCTCAGTCACTGGCTTGTTATGTTTAGCATGCTGCGTCCGCTGTGTGCCTGTGTCCAGGGCTTCAGGAATAACCCTATAAAGGAAGTGTTTAGTAGGAGGTCACAGTCTGCAGCATCTAAAGCACGGTCACACTCCTGTGCACCACAGGAATGTTCGAAGGGATGATCCTCAAAAACCTTCATTCTGCTGAGGTTCATAGCTGTAAGGTGCTCAGCCTGGATGCGTTTTGCGTCAGGGGGCTTTCGGGCTGCCCGCCTTCTATAAGGCGCCCGTGGTTTGATCAGGCTTGGTATTGGTATTGGTCTGGCAAGAGCATCACCTTGGATGCGCTAGCTAATTTTGCTCCTCTCAAGCAGATAATCCTACCTCTGGTCACAGACAGGACCAAAAACATACATCACGCATGGTCAAAAAAGTAATTAATACAGAATTGCTGATTTAGGTAATGATAGAGCAATCAATTAGGCCATGACTGAGAATGATGAAGATCTATAAAAGCAGTGTGAAAGCGACAAGTGATTAGGATGTATTGTACGTGGGTATGCACGTGTCTGCATGTGTGTGTCTGAATGTGGGGGGCTTCTGTTTGAGCTAATAGCTTTTTCTCTAGTGCCTATAGATTTGTAAGAAAGGCAATCTCACAAACGTAGGAGTGATCTCTTTCACTGCTTACCTCTGGTTACAAAGCTGACAGGCAAAACAGTCCAAATGGTAAACATTATCTCTTGCCCTCATCACCATTTCAAAGGCAGGGATCAGTTTACTGCAGGCTGCACAGTTCCCCGTCGTACCAAAGAGCCTGTAGGAAAGAGACAGAGAGAGAGAACACAGAGTAGATTTACACTTCCGCCTTCCTTTTGCACTGATGTAACAGAGCAGTCACTCCAAGACGGACGAGGAAAGGACCAAACAAAGTGCGAAAGGTGCATGAGATGTTTGTAAAAATCTCCAAACATCTCATGCAATCCCCCAAATCTGACTTGGCACACGCTTGCTATTTTTTTGTTAATGAGGGTGCAAACCTAGATGTTAATTCCTGGCTAATGATCTAATTAAAACGATCACATGGTTTTAATCCCCTTCTTCAAAGACTTTTTTGCGCCTAGCACATTGCAAAAGCAATGAAAACAGGTCTGAGGCAAGCAACTGAACTGTTTAAAGCCCCCCTTTCCCCACCCCAACCCTGTCCTTAAATCCAGAACAACGAAGGAGAATTTGCTCCGACCAAAGCCAGCCGGATTTTATACAAGAGGCTAAATTCTATAATATAGTCAAAGTTCAAAAGATTCCTGCTGCAGGAAACACGGCCTCCATCTGTGTTTTTCTCTCCCACATTGCCGTTCACTTGCTCAAAAATGGGGAAGCAGGGTCATGTTGGGGTGGGGGGGTTGGGGGGATTTGGGGGGGTGGCGAACGTAACCTTGGAACAGTAACTAGATGTTCGATGGTGCACAGAAAGAGACAACTCAAATTTCTCTGCTGTTTGTTTAAGCTTATTAGATGGGAGGCAGAAACGATCAAGGTCACAAACAGAACAGAAGGCAGATCTCTCTCTCTCTTCCAGCGTGCCTCCACTCTGCCAGATTTACATTTCCATTTTCCAAGCCCCTCTCCCCGTGTTTAATTTGGAGATCCAGAATCACAGATAGACTTACATATTCCGCCAATGCTACGATGCAATGCAAAAAAGAAGGAAACGGTAGTGGTGGGTGTAGGAAACGGGTGGACGAAAGTTGACGGTATGTTAAACACCCCGCCAAAGTTGCGGGCTCGGATGCGGAGAGGGGGAAAAGCAGAACGAAAGTTGCTCCGGCACTCCCATATTAGTTTCTCTCTGCTGCTCGCCTTCTCCCCCCCCAGTCCCCTTGTCACAGACAGCATCTATCCAGTAGACCCTGCTTTTAATTAGAGCGGCAAGCCCCAGCGGAGCGCGGCCTTTACAGTAGGAGAGGGAGAGTCAGTGAGTGAGCGAGAGAGCATGCTGTTAGAAGAGATAGGCGAGGTGTTAAAAAGCGGCTTTGTTGGACTGGGTTACCGTTCCAGTAAAGTGTGTTTGTGTAGGCCTCTGACACTCCGAGGTGGCCATGCAGTTCCAATGAGGTACCATGTCACAAAGCGTCGTTTATAAGCGCGATCTTTGCGAAGCTGTGAAATTTATTGCTGCTGGTGCGTCGCTGTGCTTTGTTCACATTTCTGGTTCGGTTTAGTTCGGTCTCCTTTGTAAGGGACACAATCATGGATTCAGCCCAGAATCTAAAATGTTTTATCCTTGTTCCGTACTTGCCCTTGTCAGTTTGGAGTTATAGCCTCGCTTTGGTACAGCCAGTATCCAAATCTTATTTCTGAGCCTTGAAAGCACAAAGCACTGTTTGTGTTTTCCTCCACACAAAAGTTGTATTGCACAATTTCTCTCTTCACAATGAAAAGGTGTGACACTGAAGTACAACACAGCATGGCTGCTATAAGAAATATAAAGCTGCTGTCCAGTGATGCTCGGTGGAGGATGGTGTTCCCCTTTTGAGTGAAGATGACACTAGTGGCATTTTTCTTTTTTGATACTGATACTTTCTTTTCTTTGAAAACTACTATGCTTTAAAATAAGGGGTTTTAAAATGTAGCACTTTACAATGATGTAAAACCATCCATCAGTTACCTGGCATATGTGTAAAACCATGCATATGTGTAAAAACTTTGAAAAACAAATTAATTTAATTTCTAGTATAGTAATTATGTAGCTAATCACAGTTCTTATCTTCACATGTGGCTACCGTTATCACCTGACCTATTTCAGTTTTCATTTTGTTGCTCTACAAGCAATTATTAGTATTTCGGGCCAGACATGTTACAGAAGAATTGGTTTCTTTTTTGCCTCTGATATTTGATCCAGCATTTTCAGTTGGAATCAATACAACTGAATAGGTGCCATCAATAATTCTGAGACTTGGTTTCTCTCAGTGCTTCCTCTCAACTGCTGCACCTGTTTTTCCCTATTTTGTATTCTAATATTTTACACTAACACTGTTTACTGTCCGGTGTGGTGCAGAGGAGGATGGGTTCCCCTTTTGAGTCGTAGTTCCTCTCAAGGTTTTTTCCTCTTGCTCTTAGGGAGTTTTTTCATGTCACTGATGCCACTGGCGATGCTCATGGGGGCTCGGACCCAGGTTTTTCTGTAAAGCTGCTTTGGGATGATACCTTTTGTAGAAAGCGCTGTATAAATAAACTTTGACGTCACAACTTCTTCCTCATGGTTTTAGGAAATTTTCCTGTCACTGTCACTGGTTCTGGACCTGGATTTCTTTAAATCTGCTTTGGGACATCTATTGCTTTTGCTTTAATACTAGACAGAATAGCACTGTGCACTGCTGTGCTACTGTAGTCGAGGTGTTGTGCTTACTGTGTCTGCTTCCACAGGGACATAAAGACAGGACTGTGCATAATTCTAAAGAAGCCAGAGAGATAGCAGCAGACCAGATTAAGGTGCCTTTGTAGAAAGCTCTGTTGGGGAAAGGACGAGCTCATGCAATGGAGGCCTTACTGCCAAACCAAGCAGCTAAACATAAGACTTTGACTATGTTTGCAACTGGCTTAATCATCTCAATAAAAGTAATGCTTTTTAGTTACAAATAGGGGCAAAGTAGGTAGAAAAGTTGTGTTCTTGTGTGAAATTCAGTGTTCAGATCTAGATGTCAATAAGCAAGACACCTTAAAACGCATATGAATTGACAGATAACTGCAGTCAGAAAAGAAACAGCATTTGTAATTGTGGTTTTATGGCTCAGTGGCGTCCACACTCAAGACTGTAGTGGTTAATTTAAGTGGATTAGTGGGTTATAGACACTCATTTGGAAGGTCATCTGCAACTGTGAAATACAATGGCTTGAAATTTGAGGCAGTATAATTTAAGATAAAGTGAAACCGACCATTTTATCAGTGAGGCCATTTTATGTCATTGCGCTGAAGGACATTTTATGGGGTCAAACATTTTTTAAGCTCACCGTATTTCACCACGCTTGCTGTGAGCTAACTAAACAATGTGTCTCTCATTACCGTGGCCTTATTTAGCACTTGTTTATTCAGAGGCAAAACTAAATGTCTGTTTTAAAAGATAATGATTAATGTAGAATTTATAGACTCTTACATAGCCAACAAGTGGTAGTAAAGCCTAGCCAATGAAAATAAAGGCCTACGAGATCTGATTTGCATGCAGAATCCACTCAAAGAAGAAGAATCCTCTCACAGTGAGGGGTGGGAGGAAAATAGATTCGGACTAATCTTGTTTGTGTTCAGTTAAACCCCCTGCTATTAAAGCTGAAGGCCTTCGCTCATTGTCCTGCTAATCAGTGTTGGTGTGATTTTCACAGGCTCTTTGGAGTCAGGTGTTGCTCATGAGCTGTTTGAACTGAGATTTTTGAGGAGCTTCAAACTCCTCTGAAGTTGGTATCAGCCCCTTGGCCCTTTAATGTTTCATTGCGATTGCGTTCCAGGTTTTCATGTTTTCTGCTCATGCTTTTACATCGACTACTGTAGGTGTAGAACTGCTCAGGTTCTGTAAACGTAAACAATAGAGGAAAAGAGGAATTGTGTGATCAGACGCAGTGGGTTTATCCTCAAAGCGAGTTAATTCCAAACACAAATACACCAAAGCAATATGCTAGAAGTGATGGCAGAACAGCAAATGTTCAGCAAATAATTTATGACTAATAATCACAATAAACAATTCTTCTCCTGAGCAATGTAGTCAATCTATGCTTGCCAAGATAGATAATAGATAATGGTCAATGATTATTCCATGAACAGCCCGATGACTTTGCATATTAATGCAGAATTTAACTGATGTACGTGGTCATACGGCTGCATACTGAGCATTTTACAACAACTTTGAATCTGAAGGCCAATCAGATTTTAGAACAATTCACTTTACATGGGGAAAAATTAAAACAGCCCTTATACGAAATGATTCAATTTTATTGCTCACAGGCCTGTGATCAGAAGTGCTTGATAAGCTCAATCCTTCACATTCTCTCAAATATTTCCCAAATCTTCTTTCTCTTGTGAAAGAGAGGTTTCTGCCCTTTAATGATACCTCATTTGGATAAGGGCCAGTATTTTATTGTCCTGAAAAAATACCTTTAAACTTCAATTAAAAACACCCCTCTTTGATTAGCATATGACTGATATGTTCCTGTTTATAGTTGTGATGGTTAAGAGCTGAAAGGGTCTCAGGCAGCAAAACCCAGGGGAGCTTTATCACATTGCTTTGGTGAAGTCACCAGATACTCCGCTGCAGCTATAGAATGAATCGGTTAATTATTCCATTGTGCTGCATGCTAATGAACAACTGCTGCACATTCGTTTAACACAACCAGCATTTCCTGCCTGAGCGAAGTGAATGTCAAACGGAGTGGCAAAGTTGCAAGTTGTGCTGTAGATGGAGGCTGGCATCAGTGTGGTTCGCTTGGTGGTGGGGAGTGTGTGAGTGTGTGTGTGAGATGGGAAGGGAAAGCGTTCATTATGGCTCTACAGTGCTCCTGAAGGACAAATGCAGACAGAGCTGTGCTCATAATTAATGTGCGCATGGCAGGGCTCCAAAAAATCCCATCTGAAAATAAAGAAAGTGTGTTTGATCCACCCGCCTGTCTTTAATGAACTGCCTTTCTGTATGGGAGGCTAATTCTGAGTAAGGATTCAACTTCATTACAGAAGGTGAGCAGACAGATTCTCTCTCTCAGTGTACATGCAGGTAAGGGGTGTGTGTATGTGTGTGTGTGTGTTGAGGGGGCCGCCTGCATGGAGTCTTCCTCACCTACTTTTTAAACCTTGAATTCCAAACCTGCCTCTTTTCCAGCGCCGAGTGGCAAAGTTTTTAATTTGTTCCATAATGGAATTCATCTCCAGCATGGCCAGCCATTAAGTGGCACACATTTGTCTCAGGCTGAGCAGATGAGTGGGCTAGATTTCATTAGACCATCAGGACTCACACACAGGGCCCATCTCATTCTCTCTCTACTTCTCACTTCTCTTCACCGTTCTTTCCTTTTTTTCCACTTTCTCTTCTTTTTAACCTGGTTTCTTCCCTTATCTTTCTCTCAGTTCACTTTCTAAACAGTTAAACTGCAAAGCATTTAAACCTTTTAAATCTTTTTTTATTTTTTTGCAACTTTATTTGTGCTATTTATCCTTATGTCAATGCATTTATTTATTTTTTTCTCACTGCTGGACTGGGAATAGTCTACCAACCAAAAACACCTTCAACAGAGTCCTGTGACCACTGATGAAGGATTAGAGGATGACCAACACAAACCAACACACACCAACCACGATTTTTCACATGCTTGGTTTTGAACCATCAAAACCAATTTTTATTGTCTCTGTTGCTGACATAGCAACAAACAAGATAGCTGATCAACAGTGTCCTAGTACGTCTTTGACAAAACTGAATTTTGGACATCTGAGGATATGCAATGGAATAAACGGCAAAATAGAATGTTTGCATCTTCTGAATAATGGAATAAAACTCTGTAAGGAGCAGACTCACAAAATTTATTTATAAATACTGTGTGTATATATATATATATATATATATACACACCGATCAGGTATAACATTCTGACCATTCTGATTGTAGTTCTACAGTTACAGACTGTAGTCCATCTGTTTCTCTGATACTTTGTTAGCCCCCTTTTACCCTGTAGTAACTAGTAACATTGATGTGGCGGTGGTGTGTTAGTGTGTGTTGTGCTGTTCTGAGTGGATCAGACACAGCAGTGCTCACTGTCCACTCTATAAGATACTCCTACCTTGTCGGTCCACCTTGTAGATGTAAAGTCAGAGACAATAGTTCATCTGCTGCTGCACAGTTTGTGTGGGTCATTCTCTAGTCCTTCATCTGTGGTCACAGGACGTGGCTGGGTATTTTTGGTTGGTGGACTATTCTCAGTCCAGCAGCGACACGAAGATGTTTAAAAGCTCCAGCAGCACTGCTGTGTCTGATCCACTCAGACCAGCACAACACACACTAACCCCACCACCAAGTTTTTATTTCTGCAGTGCTCAGAATGACCCACCACATAGTACCTCCTCTGTTAAATTCTCCATCCCACCTTAAATAAAGCAGCAGTTACATTCTTGCATCTGCTGCACCACTTAAGGTGGAACGGGAAATTTGAACAAGAAGCCAGCTTTGCTGAATTTCTTAAGCCACTTGTCTCAGACGTACAACCCAAAAACTCGCCAGACAAAAGTATTACAGTTATTTATGCAATGAGTAATGGATTGTCCATGGATTGTTTATCACATAAAGCCCTGACCATTGCATTAGCAGCTGAATGGCTCAGGCAGCTTCAAGAAACAGAATCACTCTGGTGTTCATGTTAGGCTAAGACTAACCCCAAAAGGCCAACCATTCCTTTATGCCTATATACAGCAGGAGGTGGTTGAGGACCTGCTGCATTTATAATTTCATTTAAAATGTGACTGAAACACACCTGACTCAGGCACACAGGTAAAGGACTGACAGTAGCATGGGTCATATCAACGTTATCTATCTTCGCTTTTATGTGGAATACTGGTATAACATTTATGACAAAACCAGAAGAAAAACCTCAGCTGGCTACTACTAGGTCTATGAATCAAGTGGTCATAATGAAACCTTAATGTACCTTATGTACATTGCATTTAGAGTAAACAAGCATGTTTCAGCACCAAAGAACAGTATTTTTCATTTATACCAGTTAAACCCCTGAAGGACCGATATGGTTAGGCAGGCTGGAGATTATCACTCAGTCCCACTGACCAACCTTCATACTCATCAGGCTTTGATCAACCGAGTAAACAGCTTTGTTATTGGAGAAAAGTGTTTTGTAACAGTGCTCGTGCTGAACACTGCAGCCACTCCTTGATTACTGTGTTTATTAAACAAGTTACTTCCAGTAAAGAATGAACTTCTACCATCTGACGACACGCACAACAGAATATCACATCAAAATCGCACTCCAGCCTCAATAATTCTTTCTTCCCATGATAAATTCTAAACTTTTTAAAGTGTTCTTTTTGTAGTTGGTTTTGTGGCATGTGGTATTTGTGAATGTGTAAAAATTTAATTGATCTGGTAGTTGTTTATTACTTGAAAACATTTTGTTAATTTTTAAAATTTTAATTAATTCATACTGGGTTCAGTGTGGCTTTTGGAACGATCCTGTCATCCATGTTATTCTCGCTATGCTGGCATTATAATGAGTTGTACAGTGTCCAAGCTAACCACTTCCTCTCTACATCTCCCCATTAATCTCCTAAAGTGCAGGGTGTTTAATTGTGTCATACAAGGCACTGTATCTTTAATCTTTCTGCTTTGCACTAATCATTACCTCATCTGCCCCAGCTAGCCCTTCTGAGGGTCTGGGTCAGGTCTCCTTTCACTGCATCTTAACAGCATTAAAAGGGGAGTGGGGAGTGATGGATAGTGATAGCAGAGAGGGGGCATCCAGCAACCTCACCCAAGCTAAGGCCCCAGCATGCAGGATAGGGCCCCGGCAGTGGGCTCCCCCGGGAGCAGCAGCTTGGGGGATAAATGGCTGGATCTGGTTGGGAGACCCCTGGGGACTACGCCTTAACACCCAGGAAATAATCATGTTTAATTTAGCAAGCAGATGGCTCGGAAGCAGGAGGCAAAGCACAGTCTAAAACCCAGAGGTTTGACACCATGCTGCCTGGGGTGAGCTTACTGTGTGTGCACACAGACCCACACACACACACACACACACACACACACACACACACACATTTGTTTTTATACTTTGTCAAGATGTGGGCTCTATGCACATCGAATATGCATTTATTTTTTATATATTTACATATTTTTTTAAAAATGTGTGAAAGTTTCCTGACAAATTTACTTCACTTGTTAGATCTTGTTACTAAAAAAAAGTTTTTTCCTTCTCCTATAAAGCTAAACACAATACATTTTTCAACATCTCTTTATCCTTTAAACAGGCTGTTTTTGTTACTGTGCCCTTAAGACATATGTAAACCTCTGGTTTACCTGACTGCCCTGTATTGTGCCTCTTTCCAAAAGCAGTCTGAAACCACTTCAGCATGAATAGACAGGACTAAACTGCTGTTAGCTGAATAGACAGATATATGTGAATGTGTTGGTTTTTAATTATATAAAAAAATGGTGAATTTAAAAAAAGGTTGTTTTTCCATATGCATGAAAACTGAGTGGACTGAGGAGTGAAACTTGTAAACACTGTTTACATACAACTATTTTGTTTCATAAAACCGAGAAAAATAAAGTTTTCCATGATATGGGCCCGCGCACATTTGTATCTATATATTTAATGCTCTTAGCCTAAACTTTAACCTCAGTAAATAATCATTTAAAAAAGTTTTTGCCTTTTTAAAAATATTAGGACCGCTTTGTTAACCGCCACAAGGTTTTTCTCTAGTTTTACTACATACTGAGAAATTTATTCTATTGAAATGTGCAAACATTTGTCTTTCTCACTGAGCCCACTTTTCTGACCTCAAGTAAGAGAGCACGGCATCATATTCATGTAAACATGCACAACGTTAACTAGCTAAACCTAAACAATCTCTATGTGACACCACCTGCAGCCGTCTTTGCTCACTTTCATGAATCGTAGCTTATTTGGCACGACTCCTACAGGAGTCAGTACACTGCACTCGAAAAGGAGCAGAACGCTTGATCCTCCACCATAGCCTCAGAGACAGAGCAGCTTCCTCAGTCCAAATGGAGCGGACTAGACGATAACACAAGAGGAGAGAGGAAAGGAGCAAGACGACCTGGATAAAAAATCTGGTGAGTGTTTAGCTTGTCAGACGAGCTATGTATTTTTCTGAATGTCACGCAGCCTGAGGTGTAACAAGCCCTTTCTGTTTTTTTCTCTCTTTTTTCCCCTCAGTGTGTCCAAAACACTCTCTTACCTCAGGTAGTCCCTGCGACAGAGGATGAGATTGGCTTTGGTGTAGAGGGTGGAGCCCACCTCCCCCAGGCGGCAGTCACAGCACGCGCATTTCAGGCAGTCCTCGTGCCAGTATTTGTCCAGCGCCTTGAGCAAGTAGCGGTCTTTAATCTTGCGGTTGCAGCCGGCGCATCCCTTCTGTTTCCCTTTGGGCTGGACGGAGAGCATCGGCACACCTGTAGCGATAAGGAAACAAAACGGAGCAAACTGCATGATTTACTGCCCAGGTAATGCTGGTGACTTTTCATGTTCTGTACTTTTTCCTTTTTTTTGATAAGGAGGTGCGGGTGCCTTCAGAGCTCCGGGCCTGATGCTGAGGCCGCGACCACTCCTGTTTCATATGCATTAGGGCCCTTGCGCGCACACTCAGATACGCACACGGGTCACTTTGGACTACATTCACCCTTCGCTGTCCCCTCTTGCAGAGAACAGATGTTAACTCCAGCACAAAACATACACACACACACATGCAGTTCAAATGCAGCCCCCATGTTGGGACACTTTAGAACAATCTCCATTTCAATGGCTCACTGAGGCATTTGTGTGGCGTGTTAGGTTAGTCACCAGGCTATTTTAATAGCTTCTGCAGTGAGTGAGCTGCCGGCCATGCTAAAAGCTCCTTGTGGGCTGTGTTTGGTATGGATTAACATTAACCTTTTAAAGCGCTGTTGACCACAAGACGGTTGCATTCAGCCCCAAGTGAGATACGTCAGGGCCTAAGTGCTTGACTGCACACACATACACACACACACACACACACACACACACACACACACACACACACTCACAGACACTCACTTTACTCCTTCTACAGCTATCTGTGCTTGCCTCTATGTTGCGTCCAGCAGAGTAAACCAAACCTGCTAAATTGCCATGTTGTCACGTGCCTGCCCCCCTACTCCGGCCCTGAAGAGCGCCTTTTAGCCATCTAAAGAACAAATAAAGTCCATTTAATAACTGCACTAAACGCTAATAGTCTATCTGCCGCATGACATTTGAGTGGCGACTAAAAGCCGCCCTCGGGCCAACAGCGGCACCCGGCACCCCTCTGCCAGTGCTAACAGGTCCGGTCCGGCTGAAAGCACAGACAACAGCTCTTAAGACACTCTCTCCCACACTGAGCTATTGATCTGGCTAATAGAATGCGTGGCAAAGCTGGCCACTCTCTCTCACTGCTTTCAAAACACATTCCTTTCAAAAAGCCCCACTCGCTTCTCCCTCCCTTCCCTTCCCTCCCCACCCGACTGAAAAAGCAGCACCCTGCCCCGGCCCAAAGCCCTGTCACTGGCCCTCTGACCATCAGGCCATTAACAGGCCCGGGCCCATCTGGGGACACTATGCTTTTGATTTAAACATCAGCTATTAGGCAGTTAAATAGCACTGTAGAGATGACGAGGGGGAAAAATAAAACACAGCCACATCCTAATTTATATGAAATGTATGTGGACAAAGAAATATGTCATGTTTAACTGACTTTACACAGGGTCTTTTTTCCCCACTGTTGATGATCTAATGCGGGGTTTTGTAATATTTGAATAATGCATTATCAGTTCATTGATGTATCAGAGGCAGTGACAGCTGAGTGCCTGTATGGATGGCTGGGTTCACAGGCAGTGGCTGCTATGCCATTCTCTGCCTTTAATGTACTATAATGGCACTACTGTACATGATCAACAAATGTGTGCCAGTAGGCATGCACTCCATTACCCAATAGTTTCCCCAGCAGTTCTTCTGTGGGTATCTCTCTCTCTTTCTCTCTCTCCTTCTCCCTCTCTCTGTCCCTCTTCCTCTCTCTTCCTCTCTCTCTTTTCACCTCTTTACCAGAAGCGTAAAATACCTCAAAGCACCATCACACGCTGTACTTTGTTCTTCTGAATATCAAAGCAGATTTTACTCACAAACACACTCAACTCCTTCTCGTTCACATTCTCTCGTTCGATCTTTCGTTCTCTTTTTCCTACCCTCACTTTGAACATGCGCAATTGCCGAGTTTTTATTGGATCCAGATTTGTTTGGTAACTCTGAACTATCCACACATCAGCGGGGCTATGAATGTAATATAATTAGCATCGCCCCCTGTAAAAACGAAGGGGGAAGAAAGAGAAGGGGGGGGTGGAAAGGCCTTGTTAGTTAAATTTATGGCTTGAATGTGAATGTGAGCTGGTATTCAGCCATCCTGTTCCTTTATCATAAGAGGGGAAAGGAGAAGCTAATTGGTCCAGCGCTGCTGATGGGAGCCATCAATTAGTTCTGTGTCTTCCTCTCCAGCTTCCATACCTCCACCCCCCCCCCCCTCACCCCCCCACCCCCCCACCCTGGGCCCCTACCTCCACCAAAATGGGCCACTTGAAGCCGCTGCATTAGGATCACAAAACTCACTATAAATACCAATGTTCGGTATAAATGAAGCTAAAAAGCCTTCAAATTGAAGCCACGCTAGCTGAGGGCGGTCTCTTTCTACCTGCATTTCATGGCTTGTTAGATGAGCGCTCTGCAGGTACGCCAACAGTGCTCTCCTGTCAGCCTTCTACAGAACTAAAAACAGTCTTAATGAGGGAAGAGAGAGCCAGCCTGTGAGAAAGAAGAAAAAAACTGTGTGCATGTGTGTGTGTGTAAGCGAGTGAGCTAGGGAATCAGGCTCCTTTCAATTCCCCCAAGGATGGCACAAAAATCTTTAATTTGCCTTTTATGACAGCTAATTAGTTATTCTATTCAAAATCTTTGCTTTAAATAAGAGAACTAATTATACACAAAGGTCGTCCCCCCCCCCTCCACCTCAGGAGAACCATGCGTAATTGGTTTATGCCCCCCTCCCCCCACCCCAACCCTCCTGCACATACTATCCACTCACCCTTTAACAATGCGTTTGTGTTTTACACAAAGTTAGCTATAGAGAGCTTAACCCTTTCTGAATAGACACAGCATTCCTGGGAAAAGTAACCTTGGAGCGCTCCTGCTCTTTAATTACCTGGACAAATTCAGGTTTGTGGGGAACAAGACGAATACTAAGCCTCGCTGATGTGTCTCTTGCCTAACCTAGATTCAAGTCTTGCACTCTCTCTCTCTCTCTTCTGTCGTTCAGCTGCTTGCGCATGGAGCTTTCAGAACCTGCAAAGTCAACGTGGGGTGAGCCGGATTCCCATGCAGCTAATCATCTCGCTGCTGCGGCTCTTTGAAACCTGACGTTTGTCTTCCAAAACAACTTGTGGAAATACAGCTTTGGAAACAACAACAAAAAAAAAAAACAGCCATATATTTTCAGCACATTCTAAAACTACAAACGGTGACAGAAGAAATCATTATATAAAAGGCAACATAGTGTTGTTTCTCTGATACCGAGAGACAGCATTTTGTTTCTGGAGCTCCTCGCAGAAGAGTGCACCTGTCACAGCACACTTTGTAGCACGTGAAAACGCTAGTTGTCCAACAGCACCTCCACTACCCAGCCTTCTCCACCTCGCCAAGAACAAAAAAGCAACATTATTAAAGGAGACGCTAGCTGAAGAGGCAGCTCCCACTTAATCCAATCCATTTAACAGATACAAGTGCTGCTGACCTTCCTGTGTCATTCCGTGTCGCGAAAAAGCATATCCTGCTATCCGGCCCATGATTCATATTCTACCAGGAGATGCATTTCTTTTTTTTTTCCCTTTAAGCGAGAGCTTTCGCCTTGCCAAACATCTCTCGAACACAAAAAAAGAGAGAGAAAGAAGAAGAGAAAAAAAACATTTGCCATTAATACTTGGTGCACAGTCTGCCATCCTCATCCTTTCCACCCCTCTTCCTCTTTAAAGACCTTATCTCTTGCGAATATGTACAGTTAGGTTTTTTTTTTTGCATTTGAAACTGTCAGACCATGTACTTTCCATTATAGAGATAGGATCCGATTTCTATGTAGGCCCCCATTTCAAGTTCCATTTTTGCAGCTATCAAAAAATCAAATCAACATGGTACCCTTTTGATGTATTTAAGGTTTAGAGAGGAGGAAAAAAAAGAGAGAACAGTTTCAGCGCACTCGAGCAATCGTTTTAAAGCATTACGGCGCAATTATCACATCTTCACAGCAGACCAATGTATCTTTGGGGAAAAAAAAACACAGCAAGAGAAGATGATTTGCTTTCCAGTCCCCCTCCTTTTTTCCTTCCCTCACACTACGTGATGTTGTGGGCTAATCTTTCAAATGAGTGCACAGCACAAATGAATGAAGCTGCAGTCCTTGCTCCTTTTGGGGTCACCGGCTATAATTAAATAGATTCGATCAATTAGGTGGATTGACGCTTCAATGTGATGAGGCCTTGGTAGGTTCATGGCACAGAAACTGGGCTGATAAGGGACACTATGGCTGGGCTGAGCAGACCTTTCTGCTGGCCATCATATACTTAACACTCTGAAGACTTTGAATGTGTCATCTTGTCATTGAACTCTTAATTGAAAGTTTGAACTGAACTCGTTAATAATAACAAATTTGTCCACCTTAATTGCTTGCAAACTTTACATCAACTGATCTATTTATGTCTGACTGTGTTAACTGCCAGTCTTTATATAAAGTCTACAGCATCCTCAAAAAAAAAAAAAAAAAAGTCCAAATGACCTGACATCCTCTAAGAACGACCAATTTGGAGGGCCCCAGTGTCTGGAGGCGAGCAGTACAGATGTATGAGGGATTACAAGCAGTCATCTGGCGCAAAGCTTCTTGCAAGGTTCTTCATGTATGACAAGCCATGGTTATAATATCAGGAATGTATGCACCGAGCAGAAGCACTTCCACAAATACAAGTACGAGCAGCAGAGAATGAGGGAGAGACCTGCCACTTTGTTATACCAAACAGTATAATGTACATCATAAAAACACTTTTAATGAGTTGAATCGTCAAAATTAAAGTCTGACTGTATCTGAAACACTTGCGGCCTGAGGAAATGTGCTCTGTTTGTAAAAAAGCCATGTATGAGACATGGCAAATAAATCTAGTGGTGAATAAACATCAAGATTTTACATTAAAGCTCCCACTCGCTAATGTGAATTTCCTCTGTGGCTAAGAACCAGTGTTGCGTTCCCATCGTAAACGCAGTGTCCATGGCAATCCGGGCTCAAATTTGTCAGTAGGCCGGCCAGCCGGCTGCTGTAGAGGTTAATGGAAAGCTCAGGCAGATGTCCTGCCATTGTCTGCGGGAATCAGCCCCTTTCAATCAGCTCACATCATTACCGTAATTGAGCCTGTAGACACTCATTCTGCTCTGCTGCCAAAGACAAAACACAAGACATCTGGTAATAATGTCAGGTGGAATATGCCAGCTGTACTGCAGACAAATGAATAAAGAATTGGATTTGAGACGATAAGCCTGGACTTGACTAGTCTGGCGTCGTATTGATTGTTTGTGTCGTGTTCTCTAAGTTTGCCACTGTGGTAGGAGATGCATGCTCATCTGTCTCTCATAGGCAAAGGAGGAGAGAGTTCATAACGTTTCACCTCTTGGTAGAGAAGCATTTACAAGACCACGTTCAGTGGCCTAAGGCAGGTTTCTTTGGCAGGATTTTATTGTATGTGTATGAAGCCCATGCTCCATGCGAGCGACTGCCTAGCTTTGCATGCTGTGATTATGACATAATTTGCACCCATGGTAAGAGAGAGAGAAAGACAGAGAGAAGAGGGAGCAAAAGAGAAAGCAGAATTGGCGCAGTCTGTGCAGGAGAAAAGGTGTGGGGGGGTCTTCATTAACACAATGCACTTTCGCAAACTTTCGCAGCCTGTTGCCGCTAATAAGCCCCAGTGAAACGGAGCTGCTCCGCTCCCTCGCAGTGACCCTGGCACTGCCCGGGATAAGGGAGGGTTTTGTCTCCTGGAATAATTGCTCTTTTCACATGTTACAAGTGTCCTGACCCCTGCGGTCGGCAGCCACTTTCCCCCCCAGCATAATTACTCCTGATCCGGCCCAAATGAGGCAGCCGCATTAGGCCTGCAATAACACTGGCCCAGCTTCAAGAGCAGCAGTGTGGGGAGTCTGGGCAGAGCAGGGCCTGGAAACAGGAGGCTGCTTTTCTCCAGGCCCTGCCGGTCATTTCCATCACGTCAGAGGCACATTTCTTACACTTGAAGTCAGCACTAAGACCCAAGGCTCTTTCTTTCTCTCTCTCTCTCCCCCTCTTTTTTCCTCTATTTTTTCTCTCTTTCTTTCTGTCTCACTTCAGTCTGAGAGGCTTACTGAGCACATTGTTAGCTCCTGGTGCCCCGTTTGCTCGCTAAGGCTTTGGCTCACAGACGCAATCCCAATTAACGGATAACTTCATTAGTGTTAGTGTGTGTGTGTGTGTGTGTGTGTGTCTGTGTGTGTGAGTGAGAGTATGTGCACATATTTTACCCCCCCCCAACACATACACACACACACACACACACTTTTCACCCCCCTATTATTTTTAATTTATTCACATGGGGTTAATTAAAAGAAATGTATCACAGAGATATGCAACAGATTTCTAATTAAATTCATTACTGCTTATTTTTGAGATGAGCAGGAAAAAAACCTGACAGTGTTTTTTTCTGAGTTATTACAGGAGGCAACTTGTTCCAACACTCAGGCCCTCGGTTGCTAGCATGGTGAGAATACAGTTTTGGAAGGTGAGCTGTCATCCCTGTCTCAGATAGAAAGAAAGAGAGAGAAAGCCAGGCAAACAGAGGAAAGGAGAGAGGAAAGGAATCCACCCATCACTCCTAACCCTTGTTATGCAGGGGAGAGTAGTAAAGCCCTGGAGAGTTTCAGAAGGAAGATGATCAGGGGAACAAATCAGTCGCTTGTTAGACGGAGGAGGGTGACCTTGCATCTAGCCAATCAACCCTCACCCCTTCTGAAAAATGTTCCCTACAGTTGGCCGAGAGAATGTGTTTGCTACAGGCCTCCATTTGGGAAGGCCTACAAGGCTGCTGCTACATTCCCCACTGATACCACTAAAAGCCAAATACTGTCAATAACCCTCACTAATGAATGCGTTTTCTCATATGTATATAAATGCGAATTCAATTCGTTTTTTCCTTCTTTTCCTGCAGACTGCATTAGCATTTGAATAAAGGGAATAAATCCATCTATTCCATAACCCACATCCTTTCAGACGTTGAGAGAAAGGAAGACAATCTTATCTGCCACTTCATGATTTCTGTAAAGAATGTAACCATTAGCACTGTCACTTTTTTTGTTTTTTTACGCCGGTTGAACAATGATGCCCAAAACACTTTTTAGTCGACTTTAAAAATGCATTTGGCTAGGCATAAATGTAGGCCTTCTAAAGTTTGTGTCACTTCCAAGGTTAGAAAGTGATGTATGAAATGCCCCTCTCACTGGCAATTACCGCTCACTTATTATTTCAAAAGGATATGTCAGGAGACAGGTGTGCCATTCAGGGCCGCGCCGCAGGCTCAGAAATGGAGGGAACTCCACACAGCAGAACCCCATTTGGGCCGGCTTAAAGTCAAATAATGCAAATTCACCACAGGGGGCATTTGTTTGGTGAGTGAGGCTCCAGTGTCATTTGAGCGCTTACTCAGATGCCTGTCTCCTTATGGGGTAAATAATGAAGTAGGGCCCAATTTGCTACTAATGTTAATGGGTTCAAAACACCCAAGACACTTGCTAAAAAAAGTATCCAGCTGAATCACTGATGTATATGAACATTCTCATGGTTTTAACTGACAAGTCTTCCTGAAGTTCCACTTAAGTTTGTAAAGGGACAGGTTATGTTTGCATATGGGTATGTTTTGTTCTCACATGCAAAATTTTCAACCCTGTCCCTGCACAAACATTGAGTTACATCACTTTGTTTCCCTGTCTGCAGACTAAGTGTGCACGCTTATGTGTGTTTGTGACCATCCTTCTCCACAGCAGCGAGGAGATCTCTACGAGTGAATGGACACACCATCAGAGGTTATTGATGTTGCAGGAGAACTCAAGAGTTAAATGGAATGGCCACTCCATTATCGGCTCCAACAGTCCACGGGAGACCGTCACGTTTTAAGTGTGACAAGGAAGGGGGAAAAGCGGCGGATTGCAGAAAGGGAGCTGGATGGAGTGTTATTACGGCCCATGCTCAGTTTCCAATTTCAATTAAAGCAGAGCAGAGTGGCCAGAGTGCGTGGATCGCAGCTGCCACTCACTAATGGATCAAACCAGCCTGTGTAGCAAACTCACATTCAGCATTGATCAACCTCTCCGATACCTCGCCCTTCTCCTTTAAGGAAAAACACAAACAAACCTGCAATCACTGTTTAATGGGTTATTCAAGATTTGATTTATCGAAGGTCGACCAATGATAGATTGGCAAGCTACTGTCTCATTAAATGGACAGCTGAGAGTTTTCTGTTCCAAACTTGCCTTCAGTGCTTTTAGTCTTGCACAGCCTCCTCATCTTTTTTTTTCCCCTGCATGTTTTTGTATGTGTGTGTTTGTGTGTGTTCCAAAATGCAATAGAAATAGATTTTAATATCCTTGTAATATTTGTATGGAACTCATTTACACTGGTCATATTGGATTTTTTCCCTTTCTTTTTCTTTGCCTTTTTTCAGATCTGGTGTTTATATGGAGATGGTTATTATAGGTTTATTGCATACATTTCCAAGTTTATTGAGTTGGGAAGAGTTTTCATTATGCTGTCCGATGGAGAGGAAGGACACTCTTATTTGGTCTTTAGTGGGATAAATGTTGCCTGCATAAATTTTGCCCATATTAGTTTTCAAACTATTGATCAGCTATTTTACGGAACGTATCCGTGCCATATCTGCAGTAACGCATACAGCTTGGTTCGAATGCAGTGTAAATGCATATGAAGAGCATGAAACACAGTGATATATGAAAACTATTTGCGAGGAGCCAAAAGATGTGTACACATGCTGGTAACCCAGAGGTTCCCGAAGGTCTGGCATATATAAACACAGGTTTTTAGAATGCAGCAGCAGTAGGGTAACATATATACGCAGGCATGTCTGCAGGGTCAGTGCATCTGAAGGCTACAATCTCCAGAAACATTAAAGCACTTTAAAAGTGTTTGACTAGGTTCCTCCCTCCTGGAATGGTAAATTGAAATCACATCTTGAGCAGAAAAGCATTACCTGTTTTATAATTCAGTTGCACATCCCCCTCCCTGGGTTCACTAATCCCTAACAGCTCTCCTGGAAAACAGAAATCAGCACACAACTTCTGCATTAATGAGAGTCTCCACATGCCCCAACTTCCTCAGAACACACATAACGCACATACACACAAAATTCATCTCCAACACTTGTTCACACTTGCAAGCACACAACACACAAAAGCACCTTTAAACATGTAACATCACACCCACAGCCTTTAACAACACAGAGAAGCCATCTCCAGCCAGTAAGCAGCACAAACAAATATGTATCTGGGGAGCATTTCAGGAGGGATTAAACAAGGTCTTCAAGCTAATAGGCATAATGGCAGATCAGTCTGTAACAAGATGGAAACTCGTGCATATAAACAGACACCGCTACAGCTACGCTGCTGTATTCCATTTCCACATTAATGATTCATAACAGCAATCACTCGCTCATAAACATTCAGAAAAGCAACAAGGCTCTCCTTTTGTGTATCCAAATACCTTTCAAAGCCCGTATTCCTGCCATCTTCTAACAGCAATTTGTCGGAACAGGGTGATATTTATTGGCTGAAGCTGACACGTTGTGGCACACGAGGACAGCGTTCACCACTCGCCTTTTTAAAGGCAACACTAATGAACAGCCACGATACCCTGAGCTACACTTTCAAACTTCATTAGAGCCAAATGTGGGTATCAGTGTAGGTATCATTAGGAAGGCTTTTATCAAGTTACAGAATGTGATAAGGTTAATGAGGAGAGTTTATAAAAGTCTCACTTTCATGGATGGAGGAGGCTGGTTCTGAGGACAAGACGTATATGCGAATCGCAATATTCATTTATTTCATTAGCATGACCATCTGTGGAGGTTTTTTTTTTTAAATAAGCTGAACGAAATGCTATATGCAGAAAACAACGTGAACTGCTTGGAAAACAAGTCCGAGGGAAAGACAGGACTGAAGAGGTGAAATGTGGCTTCACAGTACAAGCTGTGCACTGTAAAGGAAAAAAAGGGGATGTTCAGGGAGGTGGTGAAGAAATAAATAAATAAAATAAACAAATAAATAAATATAGAAATGGAAGAGAGACTGCGATGAAATGGAGCCAAGTGTGACGACCTGCTGCAAGAGTGTGGCACACACACACACACATACACACAGACACACAATAGCCAGAGCAGACGAGGCGACTCAACCTTGCAGCAAGAAGTGGCATCAAGAGCTGTTACAACAAGGCAACTCGAGGGAATAACATGTGGTCTAAAGACCAAAGGAAAGTAAATTAAAAACCACCTACTGTAAAATCATCAATATGTAGCTGTATACCCCTCTTCCAGCAGACCATATGTACTATTACTTGGAGCAGGTCCGCTGGGAGAAGCCATCACTTGCCAGGCTTCCACTGCTCTTCTGACTTGCATGTTTCAAAAGACAAAAAAGTCCAGCTCGTTTTAACTGAAGGGGAACAGCAACAGCCCTCATATTTATTAGAGATCTATTTTTTTCTAATCCACACCACGTATAGCACAAAAGGTCTCCCCCTCCCTTTTTCTTTCTCCTTTTCTTTCTATCCCTTTTTTCCTGTAATGTAGCACCTGTCTGCATCCATCTCAGGGCCTCAAGGTGAAAGATAAGGTTGCTTCGAGACATTTTAAAAGGTAGCCTAAAAATGACGATTCATCTCACTGGCAGCGTGGCTGAGGACGATATAAAAGGTTTTCTGTGTTCCCAACGCCTCAGTGATGGAGTGCACGTCCTTGGAGCTTTGAGAAGCCAATGTTTACTTGAACTTAGCAATACATATAGCATTACGCATCAAAAAGGCAGCGGGGTGGGGAGGGATCAAAGAAAGGCGGCCACCTAAAAACATGAGGTTGAGATACAGCATATGGAAGCAATGGGAGCATTTATCCAGCTCTCTTAAGTGTTCGAGAAAGAGTGTTTGGGCACGCAAATGTGCGGCATGGTGTGTTGTGTACACTGCTCTGGATTTAATAACAAAGCACTCTCGTAGAACTCTGGGAGGGACCGTAATGGAGTTGCTGCGCAGTTCTGACGAGAGTGGCCATTTGCATCAAAGACAGGTGCACTTACGTGAACGCGACTCTCTCGTTGTTCGTCGTTTCTCTCTTTGCTCTCTCAGGTCCCCTTTGAGTTGCAGTGAAATGATGGCAATGATCTACATCTACAGTCACTGATGTGAGACGGCACAGGTTTGATAGCGATCTGGAGCCTTGGGATAGAGACAGAATTGAGTTTGGAGAACTAGACTGTATGGTAGATCACAGAAGATCTGACGGAATCTCTCTGTGTGACAAACAATCGCACAGGAACACTGAAACGTGAATGGCTCCCTTTCAAGTTTTGGTATATATGTAAGACACACTTTAAAAACAAACGTAATCATTTTAACGGAAAGCTCAGCATACATCTACAGCACGTAAATATACTCACAATGGCTATGGAATTATTGAATTGCACAATGAAAAATGTTTTTAAAGACTTTCTCAGGGTGATCCAATATAAGTTGGAGACCACAAGTATTAGGTCCTGAACCCAGGCATAATATTGCAAGAGACCTAAGGCGAAAAAACATCGATGTAATTTCAATATTTGAAATTGGCAAGTTTAATTTAGAGAAAGACCAAGCCAATAATCTCAGAAAATAGCAAATACAAAGGAGAAAATTACATTGCAGGCAGAAAAAAGGGAAAAGACTTAAGGAATGTATAAAAGTAATCTCCAAGTGGAAATTAGAAATCAACTCACAGAAAGGGGAATAACAGAAAAGAAATATTACTGTCCACTTCCTAAATCAATATAACATAGCTACGAGACAGAATTACCATGGTAACTCGGGTAAAGAATGAAGCAGGTCTTATTATTTCAAAATAAAAATCAGAGCCTGAAGCCCCAAGTTTTATTACAGCTGCCGCCAGATCACGGGGACCTGTATTCATTTGAAACATTACTTTTCAATCACATGCTTTGTGAATGAGCAAATTTCATTGGACAGCCAGCTTGTGGGGGCCATAAATTACAGGGGAAAAGGTAACCTAGAATTTATCATCAGTGTGAAGAATAGGAAGGGGTTTTGTTCCCCCTCCTCCTCATCCCCATGTTCTTACAGGGCCCAGTGGTGCGAATGATCAGCCCAGAACATGTCTACAATGAGAACCCAATTATTCCTGCTGCAGCAGATAGTTTTAATACCTTAAAGGAAAAGAAAACGGCTGAATTGCTGTTTCTCCCATCCAAGAATTAAAAAGTCAATTGGGACCATTCTTTTGGCAGGTAAAAGAGAAACAGTCATCCTGCATATTAACATCTATTTTCTTAGCCCAAGTCATGCAAACTCCAAGGTGAGTCGTATGATTTCTGTACGATTTCTCGCTGTTGTGGCTTCTCCTTAGTTACATTTGCAAACAGCTGTAGCTTGAGAATGGATCAAATGTCTAAGAAAAAACAAGATTAGATTTCACTGCAAAACCAGATAGAGTCCGTAAGTAGTGAAGGCAACTGATTCGAAACCAAACAAAACTGCATCAGAGTCGCAGTCGTGGGTTAAAGAGCAGCCATATGTGACACATCACTGTAGTCATGTACTAAGCCTGCTTATACACAGAGAAGCATGAGTGACCCAGTATTTCCAAGCAAGCAGCACTCATATTTTAATAAAGCCTGCTCCAAAACAGTGCTGGGCATATTTTGGGTCAGAAAAAACGAATGCTTTGTGCATGTTAAAAATAGTCGGGACTGGTTTCTATCCTACTTTCCGAAAACAACACTTTGGGGAGGAAGAAACAAGATGATGATTTTCTCTGGGGCAGGATCACACCAAGCCTTGCTGAAACAGTAGGCAGGTCTGTCCCTTCCTTGATTGAATAGGTTATAGCGCATTACAAATTCATCGACTTCTGTTTGAGCGAGGAGAATAAATTTTAAGTGTTATTATCTAAATCTGAAAAATGATCTCGCAGCACACAGAATAAGTGCTTCAGCCTTGCTTGTGTTTACTCACACAGAGACGTAATGCTGTTCAGATAAGCAAACATGGGTGTCATGCTAGTGTAGATGGTGAGATTATTCCATGCCAACATTCATTTGCTCCCTCATTTACACACACAGACAACACAACACACATCTATTATGGTGTTTGTGGTCAGTCAGGCCTTAAGTGCGTTGATATTTTTGCATCCAGGTAAGCCAAACACTAGGAGCCTGCATCTGTTAGATGGTGAAAGTAGCTCCAGGCCGCCTCCCCAGCCGCCTGCCAAAATGCCAGCGCAGTTGGTCGGCCCCAGCAAGCAAAGGGTGAAGCTTTTAGGCAATGAGCAGCAGGTGATCTAAGCTTTTCTGCAAGTCCTAATGCTCCTAAAAGCCACTCTCCCTGCTTCTGTAATTGGGCATCAGTAGTTAATGTAGTATTGACTGCATTACATGCTCCTGTGCATCCTCTCCCGCTAATGCCATTTGCATCACCTTGTACATTTCCCATATTGCTTAGCCAATAGCTGTTAAAAGCAATCCGAATCATGAATCATATAGGGAACTTTTAGCAAGACAGACATCCAAAGGAGACAATTTACAGTTGAGTTAATCCGGGGTACATTAGCACAACATGTATTCAGCGAGACAGACCAATTTATGCTTCTATGGCAATCCCTTTATTGGTTTTCAGATGGGTTAGTGAAAGGATGCTCGACTCAAAGAGAAACGAAATACCCATTTTCAAACATAAATAATGGCTCTGAAATGAAAGCCGTTACTTTGAGGGAAAGGGGCCCCTAGCTACAATGAGGGTGATGACAATTTTCCATGAAAGATGACAAGAATAGCCCATTTTAGGTCGGAGGGGCTTTTTAATATAATTTTTTTGGCACTATATTAAAAAAAGCACCCCAACATGGGTTTATGAGTGGATGTTTACTTTTCGCCTTTTACCACAACAAAGTTGCATGTCACCTCTAGGATACACGTCTTGTCAGACACTGCTAGTACAGACATGAATACTGTTTACAGCACAGACCCACAGAGCACACAGGAAACACGGTCTACAGTGAACCTCACAGTCGTGGGAGAAAGTCGGTTCAACTGAGCGAACTCGGTGTTTTTTAGTCAGCATTACACTCACTGGGCTGTTTGAAGCTGCCGCTGGGAGCGTTCGCTGAAAGACGATTCGGTAACTTGGAAGATTTGCACTCAACGCTGATGATGGTGATGATCAGGGTGGTGATGGTGATGATGATGGTGATGATGGGGAGCAGATATGCATTTCAGCCCAGGCGACCACAATAGCACTTTTTTACAGCATGTGTACGTGTATTTGCTCGAATCCCTCTCCAAATTCCTCCCCACACGGAGGCAGTGAGCCTAATGTATCTCGTCAGGCACTGAAAGTGGCTTGAAAGTAGGCTAAGCGTTCTCGCTCCAAACAAAACGCTGCGTCTGGGCTTGAAAGTGCCAGCAGCGCTAAATAGAACGGACTATGCGGGCTGAACGCGCTCTAGTGCCGAGTTAGAACCCGGTCTTGTATCACACAACATTGCCCCACTTACCCTCTTCCTTGTCTAACACCATCGTCCTGAGGAACGAGGAGTCCGGCTCCAGGCGATCCGTTCTCGGCTCCAGCAGGCTTCTCGAGTCGCCGGCGGTGGGAGAGGAAACGGAGGACCGACCGCTTCGCAACAAAAGAGCACGACGGAAAGGAAACGTCCTCGTGCCGCGAGCTTTAATCGCAGGGCCGTCGCTCAGAGACGGAACCCCATGTAAGCTGGGTTGAAAACACACACACACACACACACACACTCGCAGGACCGCCCGCTCGCTCGCTCGCTCTGTCAGAATGCCTCTTACACGGCGACGCTCGCGCGTTCTCCCCGGCTCGGCTCGCTCGCCCTCGCGCTGGAGTTACACATCCACTCTAAACTGCGAGCGCGGCTGAGGCATCTGAGCGGCCGCTGATCGCTCCATGCAGAAAACGGGCGAAAGGACTAAGTTAAGCCGCGTGTCAGAAGCCGCGTCGCGTAGAAAAGCTACCCTCTCCGTAAAACGGTCCCCTCCCGGCGTCCGCGTGCTGCGAAACTGTGACTATACCGGAGAAATCCAGTTGTGGAGCGGCCAGGTGCCAAAAGCATGCTCGCGCCGCCTCGCGCTCCCAATTTATGCGCTCGGCTCGCTCGCGCTGCTGAATAAATGCGCGCGCTTCCCAGAGACCCGTGGATTCCCCTGTTAATTAAATCAATTCATTATGCTCAGATCTGATTAGCGCCCCCCCCCCCTCTTTGAATCAATTATTCAATACACAAACATAATTGCTTGTGCCAGAGGTGTCTAAGTATTAGCTTATTTAACTCCAAGGACACTAATTACCCCTAGGGCAAGGGAACTTTTCTCATTAATTCTGACAAAACACAAAAGCACAGCTAAGGGAAAGTGCGCGCGCGCGTGCGTGTGTGCCGGTGCGTCTGAGCGTGCGCCTGAGTACGCCGAGTGTTTATGTGGGGGTGCATGTGGGGAGGTAGGGGTGGGGTGGGGGAAGTCTTAGTGATTGCGTTAGAGGGGGGGGGGGGGGGGGGGGGGATGCCTTCACTAAATAGGGCCATTCCCTCCTTTCCAAAACATTTTTTGGTGTTTTATTGGCAACCCCAAACACCCCACACCCCCCACCCTACCTCGCTCCTTTACTTTGACATATGACCATATTAGAACAGATACCCTCTCGCATTTAATTGCCATTACAGTATTTATAGTAGATCTGGCTAGTGATGAGTTGCCAGAGCCGCTCTCCATACTCAGATAAACAGTCATTGCAGGAACGACAGGCACAACAGATGGGCTGTGTTTTGATTTATGGAGAGATATGAGGCTGCGTTTGGGCTCTGGTAATATAATTGTTAGCTGTTATGTCTGTGATGAAAGTGTTGCCGTTTCATGGTGGGTCCTTAAGTGAGGGTGCTTTTGCCCTGCCCTAAGGAGACTTTTAACCAATTAAGGCAGAGATCCAGCCAAGATTAACCATTAGAGGAGATGCAAAGGTTACAGAAGCGCTCTGTTTGTCAGCAGGAGAGGATCTGCCATACAATCTGTTATTTACTTTGGATAATCTTAATTGCTGCCTGTGTTGAAGATGAATATAAAATATAGCCCCATAATTTCGCTCTGAGGTTGTTTTCAGGTGAGGAATATTGCACCTTGGATTCTGTGGTGTATCTGTCCTTTACAAACAT
>NC_051225.1:17003448-17185948 GCF_015220715.1 Pygocentrus nattereri
CTATTAATCAAAAGGGCAGTGACCTCTCCGAATACCGAGCCCACATTGATCTATACTGTTAAAGCCCAGAATGTGGCCTACTGACCTTACTTTGTCGTCTCCGTCTGTCGACATTAAACCTGGCAGCTTCATTATTGTAATTCATGTGTCATAAGTGCTTATTAGTGTTTATGACATAATTGATAAATAGCTATCAATGATCACATTTTAAACCACACATAAATCCTTTGTAAAATGATACTGAATTTGCCTTTGGTGGGCTTCCCTCTGTGTTTGTGTTTGTGTGTGTGCCCCCTGTGCTCATGCTGTAGTGAATGTTCATTGGTATTTGTCTCCATCTGGTGGAGGCCCACAGCACAATGCAGCTGAATTTCTGTGAATTACATCAAAGCACAAGAATCTTTGATATGCTAACCTACAAAAAATATTGTTTCATGACCACAATTTTTTGGGACAATTTTTCCCGTCAACCTCCTTGTTTTCATTGCAAATATAGGAAAAATTACAACACCACTATACTTCAAGACATTTTCTCAACACACAGTTTTCTGAGATTTTCTGCCTGTTCCAAGTTATCAAAGCAGCAGCAGCACCACATTTTAAAAATACCACCAAAAACTGTTCAAAAGTCAACTTTTCATCTATTAGATTTAAAAATAGACTGTTTTGCCTTATAGTGCAAACATTTTTCAACTGAAATCTTCAACTGAAAAGAATCTGTTATAAAACAGAGCATCAGGTTTTATCCATAACGGTTGTGTGTGATCACGTTCTGTAAGGAAGATTTTACAGGGATTAAGCACTTTGGATGTCTGGTTCCTTTCACTCTCCTGCTACCTGCTTCAGACCAGCTGCCCACACCCCAGCTACCGCCACCTGCTTTGGACTAGCTGCCCACCCTACATTGAAGTTTTCATGGACTCTTAGCTATTACTACTACTAATACTACTACTGTTAATATTAGTAGTATAATAACTCTGTAGGTATTTTGACCAGAGGAGGATGGGTCCCCCCTTGTGAGCCTTGGTTCCTCCCAAGGTTTCTTCCTCAGCTCTGAGGGAGGTTCTCCTTGCTACTGTCACCCCTGGCTTGCTCACCTGGGGGTTTTACATTCATGCTAAAACTTTGCCTTTACTCGAATTCTGTGAAGCTGCTTCGTGACAACATTAGTTGTAAAAAGCGCTACAAAATTTGATTTGATTTGATTTGATACCGTCAACAATTCTGTAATTTCCTCTGCAACATGGCATGTCCCTTTAGACTACTCTGAATGACTTTCATTACATCTGTATTTAATTGTGGAGAGATTCAGAAAAATATATGAACCAGAATTTTCCTCTTTAAGTATAAGATATTCATTTTTGAGCATCAGAAATAAACACAGAAAAGATATCATGTCATATTTTCACAGTTTACTGTGTCCACAGCCTTCGTTTTTGGGACACTTTTAGTTTTGGGAGCCTTTCAGTTTTTCAAAGAAATCTGCAGGGATATTTTTCCACAACTCCAAAGTTCAGTCTGAGAAGCTGGTTGCATTCATTGCTTCTTGCGATTCAAGTGATCCCAAACACATTCAATAATGTTGAGGTCTGGACTCTGGGCTGGTCAGGTCATTGTTCTAAGACCACCAGTGGCTCCTCAGATTGTCTCAGTGAGGCTTAGAGACCCACAGTTGTCCTCTCACAGTGGAAGAATGGACAGTAACAGTAACCGTTACAGATCTGAAGCAGCTTGATTTTCTCCAGAAATTAAAGGTTTAAGTTCTGTTTACCTGGTGACAGTTTTGCTGGTCAGCCGGTTCTTGTGCAGTTGTTAGGAGCCACATTTTCTCTGGATTTATATCGATTTTTTTTACTCTATTTTTTTCCAGTTTCATGAGTAATAAATAACTCGTAATTTATGGCAGCTTTTCCTTGAAATTAAATTAATCAAGGTTCACTTTTGCACAGTACATAGAGACAAAGAGAGAGAGGTAAAGAGAGATATAGAGAGAGGTAGAAAGAGATAGATAGAGGTGGAGAGAGAGAGAGAGAGAGAGAGAGAGAGAGAGAGAGGTAAAAAGAGATATAGAGAGAGATAGAGAGAGATAGAGATAGAGAGGTAGAGAGAGGTATAGAGAGAGAGATAGAGTGAGAGAGAACAATGAAAACCTTTTAAACTTAATTTATATTTGTTAACATGTGACTCAATTTTACAAGACAGGAGATAAAATATAACAAGACGACCAGCTTTTATTCAGAGAACAGGCTGAGCAGAATTTCAAAACCCATGCGATACAATTAACTCCACACCTCAGTGTTCCAAACCCATGCGGCCTCAAGGTTGACCTGGGTTTCTGCCCCATACTAAAGATAACGATCTCCAGATGAGGGGCAGCATTGTCATTAAAGCTCTTTATAAGCATCTCCGTCTTAATTACTACAGTGCTGGCATCCACCAACCTAACAGTGCTGTGGATTATAAAGATTAACTTCAAAATGAATCAGTAAATTGGGCTTTATCAGTCAAGAAAAATAGACCATCAACTGTGGTTGTGCCATCCGGCTCCAGGCAGTGGACCAATGGTTTCAAGGATCAAAAATAAATCACGGAAATCATGGAAAGCACGATGGGTTTACCGACCATGCTCTTTTAATGATTTAAATAATGCTTTTAAACACAATGATGCTGTATCAAAAACGTTGAGCGCAATCATTCATCATTCCTTAGTAATGAAGGGCTTGTACGCAGAAATCAACAGCCTTTGAACAACGAGCCTCAATACTGACCATGGAACACTCTGTTGCAGGTATAAGTAAGCATCTATATGTCATTCACATATCACATACATTCCATTTCAGCTACATAAAGAAATGCTTAAGCCCACTTTTGTTCTTTTTCCAGAGAAAAGTCATTTTATCCATTGTAGAAACACAAAATGAGAACCAGTCAACACAAGAATGCCACAGCTGAAATGTGAGGAGATTTATTTGAAGTCGTGTGCCAAAAGCTGTTGTTGGGGAGGCAATTTGCACATAATTCTCACCTCATTACTCCAGCCAGAAAGATGAAATTTGCTCAGATGTTGTTGTTGCATTCCTTGATGCAAACCCAGACCCTTAACCATAGAGAGCTTTTAGAGAGAGAGAGGGCAAAATACACACACGGCACTTTGAAGTGAAGAGAGCTTTTGTAAACATTCCCCATCTTCGGTAATGATATTTGAAATCTGACTGAAGTATATACATGCAGCAGATGAAAAGGGGTTCAGAGGAAGATTTAGTTACCTGGAGCTTCAGCTTTCCCACTCTCACTAAAAGCGAGAGGGCATGGAAGTGATTTCACATGGACACATGAAAGCAAAGAGTGTGGATATCATTTGAGTTCATTGTTCTCAAGACAGTGTAACTTTTGGACGCATTGGCCGTGTAATTGATTTAACATCATTAGACATGTTGAAGAGTAAAGCCAACGGGAATTACATACACCAACCAAGCGTAACACCCTGACCGCCTCCTTGTTTTTACACTCATTGTCCCTTTAATCAGCTCCACTCAATATACAGGTGCACTTTGTAGTTCTACAGTTACCCCCTTTTACCCTGTTCTTCAGTGGCCAGGACCCCCATGGACCCTATTCTCAGTCCAGCAACGACACTGAGGTGTTAAAAAACTCCAGCAGCAGGGTCCATGGAGTTCCTGACCATGGAAGAACAGAGTAAAAGGGCCTAACAAAGTATCAGAGAAACAGATGGACTACAGTCTGTAACTGTAGAACTACAAAGCGTATGGGAGGCAAATCTAGCCAAAAAGGAAATGAAAAAGAAAACAATAAAATGTAAATGCAAACCTTTTTGCCATTTCTTTTTCCAAACATCTGCACAAATATCCTGTCAAAATTGAAAATAATTTTTTTTTAATGAATTTGTAATTTCATTTTTCAAAATTTTCACACGTTTGTGACAAAAATAAAAATAAATTGAAAACAGCTATCTGTAATTTCATTTTAGTTGGTATTCTGGTTTTTCACAGCAAAATCTAAAATAAAAAGCTAACAGACAAAAGAAAACACAAACATCACTTTGGCTTTGGATTTTCTTCGTGAAAAGCAGAATACATGTCAAAACTAAAATCAAAATGCAAAGTTTACTTTCTTATTTATTTTTCATAGTGATCGGCTGCAAATCTGACAAAATTAAAATGAAAATGCAAAATGAATAAATCAACAGCAAAGTGACTGTCTGTGATTCCGTTTTCTTCATGGATGCGCTTTAACTGTTAGAAAGGAAAGGCAAATGAAAATGAACATCAGCACCACCTGCTGGAGATTCAATTTTCATTTTCCAGTTTTCGTTTTCTTTTTCTATCTGACCAACATGCAAATATATGTTAATTAGCACTATATTAATCGATACATTTAAGGACAGCCCCAGCCGTCAGAGGAAAAACACGTCATGTCTCACATCTGGTGACCAAAAATGAAAATGTTACACTGGCATTTATATCGAGATAGTTTTCTAAGTTATACAAACCAGTCTATGCTCGACCAGGCTTGTGTTTGGTCTGATAACTTTTCTTTGAGGCCATTTGGTCTGATGATGAAAATGAAAAGTGAATCTCCAGTAGGTGGCACTGATGTTCGTTTTCATTTTCCCTTTCATTCTGCCAGTTAAAGCGCGTCGGTGCCAAAAACGGAATCACGAACTGACACTTTGCTGTTGATTTATTCATTTTGCATTATCATTTTAATTTTCTATTATTTGCAGCTGATCGCTATAAAAAAGAAATAAGAAAGTAAACTTTGCATTTTGATTTTAGTTTTGACACGTATTCTGCTTTTCACAAAGAAAAGCCAAAGCCAAAGTGAAGTTTGTGTTTTCTTTTTCTCTATTAGCATTTGCATTTTAGATTTGGCCATGAAATATCAGAATAATGAATAAAATGAAATGAAATGACAAATAGGCATTTTCAATTTATTTTAATTTTTGTCACAAACGACCTGTGCTCATGTGAAAAATGAAATTGCAAATGAAGGCATTTCATTTTATTTTCAATTTTGGCAGGATATTTGTGCAGATGTTTGGAATGTGTATATGGCATGTCTCCCAGGTGGTGACCATAGCTTGAAATAATTCTCAGTGAGTCAGTTTCTCAACCTTTAATACATCTCATAGTAGCAATCATGCCTATAGAGTATGCTATTGGCTGCTTTCCTCTAGTAATCAGACTATCTTTGATTACCATTTGTTGCCATTTTTGCATACATCCAAACACATCCAAAAAGAGATTAGAGCCAAGGTAAGTCGCCCATGCTAAAAATCGTTCCCAATTCATGTAAGATAGCCCCACTATTTCATGTGTCCTTTCGTGTCTGTGCTCAGACAGACTTCCTCCGCTTTCCAAAGACATTGTTAATAAGCTTGGCCATGGACTTTGAGCCGCTGTAGCGCCGGCGGTCAGATCTGTACTTCAGTTGTTCCATCACGTGACGGATGAGTTTGGTGAAGAGGTTTGCGATGTCCAGGTAGTTCTCAGCAGCAGATACCTCCTGGAAGAGGCACTTGTATTCCAGGGCTATAGATCGGCCCTCTTCCTCACTCACCTGCCGACTATGACACAGATCCTGCTTATTCCCCACCAGACAAATTGGCACATCCATCTCACTGTCCAAATATAAACCAATGACATCACATCAGGACTCCACCATAGAACAACAGTCTTCATAAGAAGAAACAGTAGGCGTCACAGTAAACGCTCACAGCTTAAGGTGATCTTAACGGTCTGCTATGCTTTACCCACCACAGATCACGTTCCAACAGTGGTCAGTATTACACTGAAAGGCATTGTTAAGAAACCAGCTAGCACAGCAAATATACCACAAGACTATATGAAACCAGAACACAGAGGAAATAGCTGTAACTAATCAGCACACACGTGAATCTTGATCCACCAATAACATCAGAACAAGAAATCCTTTTTTGGGGGTAACAAAGGAGCATCAGAAAGCATGAAGTCCTGCTCCAGTGACTGATTAGTTTGGTAAACCAAGAATGGAAGCCATGAGAAGGACTTGAGGTGGAAGACAAAAGGGGAAAAACTCCCACAGCAGGAACCACGGCTCACCATCTCTTTATGTGAAGCGTCAGGCCATTATGGTTGCATTTGAGGGAACATGTTAGACAGGACTAGGTTCTAGCCACCCATGTGATTTCAATTGCCTTGTTTGAGAACTCTAATAGGATCCAGCTGTACAGGCTCACACTCTTACTCACCATTGTCTCCAGATGACTTCCAAATGACACAACTACTGAAGGCCCAAATCTTTCTGACTTTTACAGCTCTCTAATAAGGGAGGCGGTATGGGAAAAAAATGGAGCTTACTGGATTTAGTTAAGCCCAGTGGTCCAATTAGAGTTGTGATTCACTACATTGAGAGTAATGGGCACAAAATTTGTCTCCTCCTTGACTTTCATCACAGACAACCAAATGCATGTACATCCCATTAGCTTACAGAATGTGACCCTTTCTAGTCTGTCTCTTGCATCTGCATAGTTCTAAGCAGACAGAGCCCCCCCCCCCCTTTCCTGTTCCACAAATGGTCTTCATTAATTCATTAAAGCTTTGCCCTCCTATTTTTGTCTGCATAAGCTGTCAGCTAAACAGGGTACGACAATGACTTTTACTCACCTTTTGCAGGTCTCCCTACGGCTCTCTTTGATTTGATGCAGGATGTTCTTGGCATTGAGGAAGGTCATGCGGTCGCTGATGGTGTACACCACCACAAAACCATCAGCCCAGTCCATGGGCTCCTCCAGGATGCATCTGCTCTCTCCACTCTGCCAAGAAGAGAAGGGGCACACAGGGGCCTTGTCAACAACATCACATGTCTCTGAAGACCTGCCTGACTGAATGGAAAACTGGACATCATGGCAGCGCCTGGGTCTGGGTTAATTAACATTGGTCCCTTTAGAGAGCAGCTCAGGGCCAGAAAACAAAGGGAGAGGAGCTCCAAACATGTTTGAAGCTTGCAGCACCCTTTGGTTCTCTAAATGAGCTAATGTCATTTCAGGAGATCTGTTCTGCAGGGTTTTGACCGCATACAAAGACTTGTTGCACCCCACAAAGAACCCCCCGAATGTTACAAAGCAGGACAGTGGTCATCTCATTATCTGGACTTTGAGAATCAAAGTCCAGCAATAAGTGTTTGAATAAGTGGACCCAGATGCAGTGGCTATAAGCAGAAAGAAGCTTGGTTTTCAAAGGCAGTGCACTGTACGTGGTGCTCAAGGGGAAAGATCATAAATTCATTTGGGACATAACATACATTTCCCATATGGAGGCATCCCAGAGAATCCAACCCTGTGGTAGTACCTGCACAGGAAGTGATCTCAGAAAAGCCAACACTAGCACATAAATACATACCTGTGAGCATGGATCAAAGACTTCTAGGTTCAACTGTCTGCCATCAATGGAGAGCCTTTTATGGTATAAGGAGTCTGAAATGAAGTTGAAAGAAATCCTGAAAGTTACCACATACACATGTACTGCATAAAATAAAAGATGGACTGTTAGATGTAAACATGAACTCAAAAGCATTCCAGAAGAAAAAGAGGACGAAGTGCATGCTACAAAATTTTTTGGCATCAATACATACTCAGAATGGGGGTATTAATATTTTTAAATGGATGGTAATTGTGTTTTAAAACCTGCTTATACATGACGATGTTACAGCTGCTCCTTATATACATACAGTATCCCTTGAGGATCTTAAAAAAGCACTTTAATAACTTTTATAAAGTGTCTTCCTTTTGAAAGTGTACTTCAGCTCAGCTGCCATTGATTTGTTTCTCATTTCCATTGCATGTAATGGGGAACCTTATTCATAAGTTTTGAACCACATTCCTCATGGATAGAACATAAAATAAAGCTTTGTACTGTAAGGTAAAACTGTTGGGGTGATGCCAGAGGCAACAGTGCTGCAGTTAAAAACAGTCACTGGATTATGTGTGTAACATATGAATCAGGTTCTGGACGTATTGTCAACTTATGAAACGTCAGAGAGAAACTGTGCTGTACTTACTTGCATTGGAGGCATATTCCCCAATGAAGCGCTTGGTCAGGAATCTCACCAGAACCGCTAAGGACAAGAGAAGTGAGATTCTTATTGAAAGCGATTGTCTGAAGTAGTGCTGGAAAAATTTGAATTGTACCCTCAGGAAAGGAAAAGGAGGTAAACAGGTCCAGCTTCTCATCAAAGATTTGGCCAGTTTACAGCAAGTGCTGGAGCATATTTGGCACTGAGAAACCAGGTACGTTTGTTTTTGTTATTTTTTTCCACTACAAAATCATGAACACACTGCCTGCTCTATATTAAATATTTGAGCCATGAAGCTGCCCTGGCTCATTCACTCATTGAAGTCAGGGCTTGAGTTTCCATGCAGACACACTGTGGCAGCCACGTGAACACTGCTTTCTCTGCCCCTGCCAACTAACTTACACTCCACAGCTGTCAGAAATACAACTGTGATGTTGTGTATTTGCCTGCTAAATCCCTCTCAGTCCCCTTGTCCTCACCTTTATCCCTTGCCTCTTTGATCATAGCCCACAGAGTAAAGGGCTCCACCACTGCTTCTTAATTTTTCGGTCAGATGGGACTCTGTCTAATTATTTTCCGGTTATTTAATAGTCATCAGCACAGGTATGCAGCCAGAGGGGCTCAGCCTGTCCTTAGTCTGCAGAGAGGAACAAAAAATAATCCCTCATCAGTTTTAGCAATTACTTGCATGTTACAACCATCAATTTTAATTTCCCTTTCGAGTGATTTGAATAACAGTGACCTTGTTCCACCCCTCCCTCCCGTTTCCAGTACACAAAGTGCTTTCACAGTGTGTGCACGGGGCAGACAAAATGTCTCTTTGCATTGAGGAAGCCTGACACACATTACTCTATGGATGCATTGCAGCTGAGCAAACGTGTGCAGATACGGTCCGATGCAGCAGATTGTTCATTCAGCCCGCTCTGAATTCAAAACTCATGATAGTACAAAAGGGAAACTATTAAGAACTTATTCATATCTATGAAGAGCAGAAGAGATGGAGAACTCACCTGATTTGCCTGCCCCCTCACTTCCCAGCAGGGCTAGTTTGATGTCATTCATGGCTGAGGAGCTGATCCTGGAGCTGAGCTGCTGCTGGAGCTTTGTTTTCTGTACTGTCCTATAGAGGAGTCCAACTAGTCTGTTGTTCCTACACAGCTCAACTGAAGCTCTATTCAGCAGGGGCAAGGGGAGAAGCCTCTTTCTCTACCCCTCTCTCTCTCCCTTTCTCTCTCCCTCTCTCTCTGACTCAGTTACTTACTTGCTTGTACACATCAATGCATCTCTCCCCTCTCTCCTCCCACAATGTGGGAAGCTCAAAGCTGGGTTGCCAGGGAGGTCATTCTGCCATGGAGCCATGGGTTTCACCTCCACGAGCATTAGAAGCCAATGTTCCACTCAGTTTTCCATCGTGAACTGTCTTAAACTGCTCTGTGCAGAAGGCCAGAGCTCGTAAACCACCTCTTCTTCACCTTTATCCTGGATCTGTGCAATCGAGAGCCTTCCAATATGTTTGGTTGTCATGACATTCCAGTAGAGGATCTGTGTTCAACCACTGTGTACTTTCAAGCTCAATAGCTGCCAGAGCATACAACTCAGACTTTGTTGTCTACAAGACACTCTCAAACAGTTCTTCGTGTACAGGCCAGAGCATGGCTGCCTGATACCATCCAGCACCCAGTATAATTAATGCTGTGGCTGTCTCCTGTATCGAGTCTAACGCACAACCTCAAACTGCAGAGCTTTCAACGCAGCCAAAGCTTCAGCCGTATTTTGATTGCAGGGATTGCATTCTTTGAAAGGGGAGCGCAACAATCAGTTTTCTTTCTTTACACCTCACACTGTTCCAAAAGAACAGGGAGATGTTCAGCCACTGAAACCTCAGTTTTCTCCCTCCTTTGGACCTTCCATTCTTTGACAGAGTTCATTTTGTGGTGTCCCATTATTATCCTGTTAGGTTTGATTTCATTTCTGCCAACTGAGGACTTGCAGGCCTTCTGGAACACAAAAGATCAAATGTGCCCAGCGCCAAAAAATATGTGGCCTGTTGGGCTATTTACTGTCTGACCATGGCTACATCTGTCTTGACAGTTTGGAATTTCATAAAGAAAGTGGTAGAAATGAGTTTCACCTCAATAGTCATGCAGAAAGACAAGAAAGCAGGAGTCAAACTCACCTACAACAATGCTAAATTCTGATACTATCCTGATGGGTTTCTGGGAGCGCTAAGCCAACATCAATTTTTGCATGAACATTTTTTGGCTTTATAAATTAAACACAGACATTGGAAGCTTCTAAAAGACAATCCATGTTTTACTTAAAGGTTGTGACAGACATATTAACCTATATTTTATTGTAGCAGTTTCACAGTGAATCTTTCAGTGGAGAGCCTGCCATAGAGTCTCCTCTGTTTTCCTTTTTATCAACCCATTGATTAGGCTGTCATATTTACAGCATTCATTGATGTAGCTAGGTTCTCCAAAAGGCCTAGAGCAGAGGTCACTTATAGGCAGAACGCAGTCTGAGACTCACATGCGTTGTAAAAATCACTTGTGATGCTACTCAGCCAATCTGATCTGTGCAGTACGATGAGCACTGAGACTTGAGTGAGTGACGCCACACAGGGCCCAAGGCGAGAAACAGCGAAGAAAGTGATTTAGATCACTTACATGACCATAAATATTGTTGAAATACGGAGCCCCACTGGTAACATCCTGTATAAATAAAAATAATGCGTGGCCACACCTTATTAACGTGTGGAGATGAGATCCTAATGCATAGCCATAACTTAGTAAGGCATGGAAATGAGATGATTAAGTCTTGGCCATGACTTAATAAGGTGTGGGAACGAGATCACGGCTTACTAAGTCATGGCCACACATTAGAATCTTGTTCCAACGCTTTACTAAGTCATGGCCACGACTTGGTAAGGTGTGGGAACAAGGTAAGCAAGTCGTGGCCACGACTTAGTAAAGCATGGGAACCAGATCCTAATGCAATCTCGTTCCCACACCTTACTAATGCATTACATACCATGCATTATTTTTATTTATACAGGATGTCACCAGCGGGTCACCCAGCTGGGGAATTGAATCCAGGCCCTTCTCGCTGCACTACCCACCACGCCACCGTGCCTCTCTCTATATATATATATATACACACACACACACACACAATTTAATTTAAATTTACATTAATTTAATAAATAGGCCAAAGTCTTATTACAAAATTTTAAAGGGGATATCCGTCAATTTTTCAAATTTTCTGCTTGATTAAATCATCAAGATCATTCAGAGAGGTTCTAGAGAAACTTGCTGAGTTAGAACTGTTCAGTGCTGGTGAGGAAGAGGTCAGAAGCATTTATTGCCTCTAAAAGAGTTTGTTTTATGACAGTTTTGAGAAGAATAATTTTTTTATCTGTTCATTGCCTTCCTTCAGATGTCTGGTTCCTATCACCGCCACTCTGGACAATTTTGACTCAGCGTCTCCAGAATAGTGCATTTCACATTAAATGCTTTGTTTAAATCTTAACATTTCAATTAGGCAGACTTTTTTTTACTGAAGGCATTCATACGGACAGACGAAGAAAAGAATGAAAGGAAAAATTTACATTAAGTTGCAGCAAAATATGACCTCTTATAAAAGAGTCGTTATCAATGAGCTTTCAGAACCCGGGGGGTTCTGAAAAACTGGAGCTGCTTCTCCAGAGTACAAAAAAGATTTAAAGGCTGGCACTGTAGTTGTTGAATCATGTCTGTGTTGAGGACAGCCTCATGGGGGCCCCGTCTTTATCCCTCAATCTTTAGGAAGGCAATCAGGGGAGTAATCCTGCAAGAATTGGGGGAATCTTTCTTCCGACCCAGCCCAAGCTCTGATCTGATTTAAGTGTCATCAGGAAGCTGTCAGTAAAGATGAGGGAGGAAGTATCCTGTGGGATGAGATTTACAGTGCCTTTGCAGGAAAACTCAATTTGCCAAGACTGAGAGAGAGAAGGAGATAACGCAGAAGAAAGATGATCACCTTAGATGGTATCAAAGCTGACTACATCAGTTTTGAGAGCTCTGAATCTTCCAGCCAAGTTGGAAACGTTATTTACATGGTTTTGATTTTTGCCAGATATGGCACGTTGTAAATAGTATGAAGTATGAGCAATTCTCTCATTTACCAGGGGTTTTATTGGTATCCTGGGCATGGAGCTTTAAACTCAAATTTAGACATTAGCTTAATTCAGTGTACAGTGAAAAATGTGTACAGAACTGTGCAAATGTAAGAGACTGCACTTCATTTATTGAACTTTCAGTTAGAACAGTTATTACACAAGCTATTCATTTTTTAGAGTAAAATATATTTAACACACAATTACACACAAGCCTCAACAACTACATAAAATCAATTTTACTGTGTGCAGTGTCCACACTTAGCCTTTATCATCATCATCATCGTCGTTAACCGCTAGCCCAGATAGGGTCGTTAACTGCTAGCCCACTGGGAGGCATCCAGGGGGCATCTGAATCAGATGCCCGAATCACCTTAGCTGGCTCCTCTCCTCATTTCCAGGGACGTCCCTGCTTATTTCAGCAAGAAAATGACAAGCCACATTCTGCACATGTTACAACAGCATGGCTTCGTAGTAAAAGAGTGCGGGTACTAGACTGGCGTGACTGCAGTCCAGATCTGTCTCCCATTGAAAATGTGTGGCGCATTATGAAGTGCAAAATTCTCTGTTGAGGAGTAGCGACTCTACTCTGAGCTCCTCCTGGATGGCAGAGCTCCTCACCCTGTCAAATAGAGTGTAGCCCGCCACCCTACGAAGAAAGCTCATTTCTGCCACTTGTATTTGTGATCTCATTCTTTCAGTCATTACCCACAGCTCATGACCATAGGTGAGGTTCGGGATGTAGACCGACTGGTAAACAGAGAGCTTTACCATTTGGCTCAGTTCTCTCTTCACCACTACAGTCCAGTACAGTGACCGCATTACTTCTGCCGCCTGTCCCAGCCTGCGGCCGATCTCACGATCTCACGAGCTCCATTTACAACACCAATTCCAATGAAGTTGGGACGTTGTGTAAAACATAAATTAAAATGGAATACAATGATTTGCAAATCAACCTATATTCAATTGAATACACTACAAAGACAAGATATTTAATGTTCAAACGGATAAACTTTATTGTTTTTTGCAAATATTCACTCATTTTGAATTTGATGCCTGCAGCAAAGAAGTAGGCACAGGGGCATCACCTTTCCTTTTAACAACACTCAATAAGCATTTGGGAACTGAGAACATTAATTGTTGAAGCTTTGTAGGTGGAATTCTTTCCCATTCTTGCTTGATGTACAACTTCAGTTGCTCAACAGTCCGGGGTCTCCGTTGTCGTATTTTGCACTACATAATGCGCCACAGGTTTTCAATGGGAGACAGGTCTGGACTGCAGGCAGGCCAGTCTAGTACCCACACTCTTTTACTACAAAGCCATGCTGTTGTAACATGTGCAGAATGTGGCTTGTCATTGTCTTGCTGAAATAAGCAGGGATGTCCCTGAAAAAGACGTTGCTTGGATGGCAGCATATGTTGCTCCAAAACCTGTATGTACCTTTCAGCATTAATGGTGCCTTCACAGATGTGCAAGTTACCCATGTCATGGGCACTAACACACCCCCATACCATCAGAGATGCTGGCCTTTGAACTTTGCGCTGATCAATCTGGACAGTCCTTTTTTCTCTTTGGCCCAGAGGACACGACGTCCATGATTTCCAAAAACAATTTGAAATGTTTACTCGTCAGACCACAGGACACTTTTCCACTTTGCGTCAGTCCATCTCAGATGAGCTCAGGCCCAGAGAAGCCGGCGGCATTTCTGGATGTTGTTGATATATGGCTTTCACTTTGCATGGCAGAGTTTTAACTTGCATTTGTAGATGGAGTGACAAACTGTGTTCAGTGAGCCCAAGTGGTAATATCCGTTACAGAATGATGCCAGTTTTTAATGCAGTGCCACCTGAGCGATCAAAGGTCACGGGCATTCAATGTTGGTTTTCTGCCTTGCCGCTTACCTGCAGAGATTTCTCCAGATTTTTGAATATTTGAACATTAAATATCTTGTCTTTGTAGTGTTTTCAATTGAATATAGGTTGAAAAGGATTTGCAAATCATCGTATTCTGTTTTTATTTATGTTTTACACAACGTTCCAACTTCATTGGAATTGGGGTTGTACTGTAGGTGCACTTTGTAGTTCTACAGTTACAGACTGTAGTCCATCTGTTTCTCTGATACTTTGTTAGCCCCCTTTTACCCTGTTCTTCAGTGGTCAGGACCCCCATGGACCCTCAGAGAGCAGGTAGTATTTGGGAGGCGCGTCATTCTCAGCACTGCGGTTACACTGACGTGGTGGTGGTGTGTCAGTGTGTGTTGTGCTGGTCTGAGTGGATCAGACACAGCGGTGCTGCTATATAGTAGGTGGAGCTGACAAAATGGACAATGAGCGTAGAAACAAGGAGGTGGTCATGATGTTACGCCTCATTGGTGTATTATCTTCTTTTTTGTCTGTTTCCTTTTCTCAGAAACGGCTTCTTGACAGCTTCTCACAGTGGAAGGATGGACAGAAACACCTGTGGATGTTTTCAGATCTGAAGCAGCTTGATTTTCTCCTCTCTCTCAAAGATCAAACGCGTTTGGGGGCAGTTTTGCTGGTCTTCCAGGTCTTACACTGAGGTTTGAAGTCCCTTTTTCTCTTTTAATTGTTTTTTGAACTCCATTATTCAAAACTCCTGTTTTTCACTTATTTTCCTTGTAGCTTGTATTTCCTTTTCTCTGTCTCTGCTTTATGACAGCTATACATCCATTCAGACCCTCTGGTGTCTGAATGGTGAAAAACTGAAGCTTCATTCGTCTTCTCTGTCAGATATATAACTGTTTGGTGACAGTTTTGGTGGTATGTGGTTGTTATGACTCCCATTTTTCTTCACATCTTTTAAGTGGAAACACCTCTTTAGAAATATCTCCTGAAAATCTTTTACTTTAACAGTTATTTTGACTGGAAATTAAACAAATTTAAATTAGGATAAAACTTGGGAACATCCTTGATGGCAACCCAGTACAACTTAATAGTGATCAGAGGATATAAATTCAGCTATTCATCTCCTTCCAGTCCAGAGGAATTTTGCCTGAAAGAAGTCGGCAGGTGAGTGTCTGTTCTTCTCTGAGTTTTAGTGTAGCCGAGAGAGACGTCTACAGTGTTTTTCACCATTAATGAAATTATCCAGGGCCTCCTCTCCTGGATGTGCACTGCTTTTTTGGGAAAAGGCCAAACTGAAGGACAGACTGCACTTTATTAATCTGCTTGACATCCTCATTCGAACACAGCCTGAAGAGCTTCATGCACACCTGCCATTCATTCCTTCTATGTGCTGAGCCAACAGAAAAGTATCTCACCTCATATCAATCACATCAATCACAATGAATCTCATGCATTTAGCACTGGCCAAAACTAACAGTAGTATTGTTATTCTAATGCCTTTCAATATGGAATTCTTTGAAAGCTGAAATGATAATTTAATTAATTTCTTCTAATAATAATTGAATTAGAAAAACTGGGCAGAACAGACGGAATCTTTCAAACAGGGCCAAGCATTCATGAATCCCAATATGGGTAGTAAGGAGTGAGTCATATGTAGTCAAGTAAAGATTTTGCTGGATTTGTACTCTCAAGTATTTTCAAATGACATGCTTTTATGTCTACTTAATAAAGTACTGTGCAGAAGTCAGAGACCACTGTTCACTTCATTTCTAGTCAAAGCGGTCACTACGCAGAAGCAGCTAATTTTTTAGGAGACATTCTTGATAAAATTGGTTAGAATTCACTTGCATAAGGAAGAGGAAAGTCAAAGGGACAAAAATTACCAAAAGTGGAATGTAAAAAAAATATATTAAAATATAAATTTAAAAAATGGGACTCCTACAATTCCACCCTATTGGATGACCAACTGACCAGATCAGACGAACAGTACTTACAGAGAGAAGAAAATCAAGCGCTATTCTTGCTCTAGATCTGAAAACTTCCACAGGTGTTTCTGTCCATTCTTCCACTGTGAGACATCAGCTCATGGCTGTGGATCTAAAAGGACGCTGTAACGAAGCTGGAACTGAGGAAAGATAAAATAAAAAAACATTTGCAATTTCTCAGAATAATGGACTGACCACTCCAGAGTCCAGACCTCAACATCACTAAATGGGTTTGGGATTATTTGTATTGTGAGAAACACAAAATGCAACCAACTTATAAGACTGAATTCTGGAGGTGTGGAAAAATATCCCTGTGGTTTTCTTAAAAAAAACAAAGAAAATCTGACAAAAGTAAAGTGCGGACACAATAAATACTGAAAAAAATGAGCAATATACACTGCTCAAAAAAATAAAGGGAACACTCAAATAACACATCCTAGATCTGAATGAATGAAATATTCTCATTGAATACTTTGTTCTGTACAAAGTTGAATGTGCTGACAACAAATAATCAATAGAAATCTAATTTATTAACCAATGGAGGCCTGGATTTGGAGTCACACACAAATATTAAAGTGGAAAAACACACTACAGGCTGATCCTGACCTCGCTACAATGCCTGGGCATGCTCCTGATGAGGTGGCGGATGGTCTCCTGAGGGATCTCCTCCCAGACCTGGACTAAAGCATCCGCCAACTCCTGGACAGTCTGTGGTGCAACGTGACGTTGGTGGATGGAGCGAGACATGATGTCCCAGATGTGCTCAATCGGATACAGGTCTGGGAATGGAGGGGCCAGTCCATAGCTTCAATGCCTTCATCTTGCAGGAACTGCTGACACACTCCAGCCACATGAGGTCTAGCATTGTCCTGCATTAGGAAGAACCCAGGGCCAACCGCACCAGCATATGGTCTCACAAGGTGTCTGAGGATCTCATCTCGGTACCTAATGGCAATCAGGCTACCTCTGGCGAGCACATGGAGGGCTGTGCAAAGAAATGCCACCCCACACCATTACTGACCCACTGCCAAACCGGTCATGCTGAAGGATGTTGCAGGCAGCAGATCGCTCTCCACGGCGTCTCCAGACTCTGTCACGTCTGTCACATGTGCTCAGTGTGAACCTGCTTTCATCTGTGAAGAGCACAGGGCGCCAGTGGCGAATTTGCCAATCCTGGTGTTCTCTGGCAAAATGCCAAGCGTCCTGCACGGTGTTGGGCTGTGAGCAACAACCCCCATCTGTGGACGTCAGGCCCTCATACCATCCTCATGGAGTCGGTTTCTAACCGTTTGTGCAGACACATGCACATTGTGGCCTGCTGGAGGTCATTTTGCAGGGCTCTGGCAGTGTTCCTCCTGTTCTTCCTTGCACAAAGGCAGAGGTAGCGGTCCTGCTGCTGGGTTGTTGCCCTCCTACGGCCTCCTCCATGTCTCCTGGTGTACTGGCCTGTCTCCTGGTAGCACCTCCAGCCTCTGGACACTAAGCTGACAGACACAGCAAACCTTCTTGCCACAGCTTGCATTGATGCGCCATCCTGGATGAGCTGCACTACCTGAGCCACTTGTGTGGGTTGTAGAGTCCGTCTCATGCTACCACGAATGTGAAAGCACCAGCAACATTCAAAAGTGACCAAAACATCAGCCAGAAAGCATAGGTACTGAGAAGTGTCTGTGGTCCCCACACTGCAGAACCACTCCTTTATTGAGTGTGTCTTGCTAATTGCCAATAATTTCCACCTGTTGTCTATCCATTTGCACAACAGCATATGAAATTGATTGTCAATCAGTGTTGCTTCCTAAGTGGACAGTTTGATTTCACAGAAGTTTGATTTACTTGGAGTTATATTGTGTTGTTTAAGTGTTCCCTTTATTTTTTTGAGCAGTGTATTTGGTTGTTGAGGCATCTGTGTAATTTTCTGTTTTATATATATGTTTTCTTAACTTCATTAATGAAAGTGACATTAATGAAGGACAGTCTCTTACACATTACTGTATATGGATGTTGCGAAAAATTCTACAAATAAATCACGAGGAAAACTGAAATATTGATTGTTGGTACAGAAATCAAGAAAAATGCTTTATAAGAAGCTCGGCTACATCTACCAAAACTGAAGTAGGAAACCTGGGTGTGGTCTTAGACCCTGAGCTCTGTTTAATCCACATGTAAACACAGTCACTAAAGCAGCTTTTTATCATTAGAGAAAATCACAACAGTTCAGCCTTTTCTGTCTCAGAGCGACGCAGAGAAACCTGTTCCTGCATTTGTTACAGCAGAGTTGATTACTGTAATGGTTTTCTTAATGGACTTCCTAAGACAACTACACATCCCTTACAACTTAGACAAAACGCAGCAGCATCCTAACAAAAACAACACAGGGAGATCTGATCAAAGCTCTGATACAAGTTTTTAAAGCTTTAAATGACCTTAAAGCTCTTGAACGTCTGTTATCTGCAGATTCCAACCTTCAAACACCTTCAGTAAAACACAGAAAACAGAGGGACTCTTTCAGTTATTCTGCTTCTATACTGTGGAGCTCAGTTCAGCTTTCATTAGACAGTCAAGCTCAGAGCTCACTTTTAATAAACGTCTGAAAATGCAGATCTTTAACTTGGAGCTACAGTAAAACTCTACATTTCATGGTATTTATCTTTTTGATTTGATCTGTCATTTTCTTAAGATGCACTTTGAGCTGCCACCAGCATGAGAAGTGCTATGTAAATAAATAATTGTTATTATTTGAGAGGAGAGCAACATACTTTTTAATCCTTTGCATTTAATCATTTAGATTTAGTTAAAAATTAATTTTTTTGTATTTCATTACATGACACTGATGACAGCATCTGTGCTGCTTTGTAACCGGTCATACCTTCCACTCTTCTCAGGCTTTATCAAGAGCACATCAACAAGAGAAGAGCAGAAGTCTATTCACTATGTCTTCATTATGACATATTTATGAGACATGGACGAAGCTGTCAAACAGCTGGACAGAGATGTGATCATGTCAAGATCTGATTTATAAAACCGTTTATCAGCAGCAGTAGCGGACAGCAACTGAGTAAATGTAACTGGTTTGTGTACTTAAGCAGTTTTTTTGTGTATCTGTACTGACGTTTTTCCATTTTGGGTGACTTTTTACTTTCACTCCACTACATTTTAAAGTCTAATATCTGACTTTTTCTTCCACTCATTTTGAGAAATCTGACATTCCTTTTGGCTTCTGTGTGTATAAAAACGTAACATGTCAAAAAACGAAAGAAGTATAAAGCAAGAACACCAATCAGGACACAGTGGTTCACACGGTTCAACGTCAGCGCAGCAGCGTAAAATTTTGGGAGAGCCTGTTCAACATAAATGATGAACTAACCTAACTTTGTGTAAATAGAGCACAATATAGAAATATGTCCACATATGCAGTCGTGACTGAATTTATACAAACACATTTCATTTTATAGTAAAATTAGTTTGGGCTGGTTATGTTTATGAACAGAGACCTACAAGATCAACATAGTAAAGGAAACTCATTTGTGATTCTGACTTTAAAGCCAGTTTTTATTAAACTTGTAACTAAGTTGTAAATAAATATTGAACTGAAACTTTGCTTGTTTGTAAAAGTGATTTCAGAGCCACTCGGTTCTACCTGATGGAAACTGTTTGCCTTCAGTGTTTTGTGCTTATGATCATTTAATAGACATCATCGTCACTAATTAATGACATTCCTATTAAAAGACTGGTTTACCAAGAGAGACACTGGAGTATTTTCACCTACAATGAGTTCATGAGCAAGTCTTTTTATAAAATTGATAACATGACATTAAAGCCATAATAAATATTTGAGTACTTTTACTTTTGATACTTAAGTACTTTTACTCAAGTGGAGGTCTAAAGGGAGGAACTTCTACTCTTACTGGAGTAATATTTTACCTTGGTTATTTACTTTAACTCAAGTACATTGTTTGTGTACTTCGTCTACCGCTGATCAGCAGTGAGAATCTGCCCAGGTTAAATATGTACTGGTATCTGTTTGGACTTCATGCTAACATACCAAAATGAAGCAAAGCTGCATTGTTCACATCTGAAAATGAAATGCCATTTTTGTCAACAATGTCCCATGGATTGTTTGCACAATTTATACAGAATAGACAGTGGACATAAAAAACAAAAATGTTCTGTTTTGCTGGAAATAAGCGTCAAACACTTGTGAGATCAGCATTTGCATGAACAATATTACAGAATAAGCAGCACTAGAATCTTTTGTAACTATGGACCATAAGAAGGATTTGTAAAGCAGGATCTGAAGGGCAGGAAGAAACAAAATGAGCTGAACTGCATATTCATGTCTTGATATATTTTAGTTTGAATACATTGCAACAATCCAACTAATTACAGCATATATGATTATGAGAGAGATATATTCTACACAGCAGTACTAGCAGGTATGAATGAGCAGTATTACAAAGTTAGAAGATGTATCTACATTTGATTACTCACGTACCCTGTCACTGAATTACATGGAGGGAGATGCCACACTAAAGCTTCCACTCCTTCCATTCCACCTGAGAAAGAAACTGCTTGAATATTTTAGAACCATTATAAAATATATGAGGGGTCACCTGGCAACATCCAATTAGAATCCACTTCTCTCCGGAACAGGAGTAATATTTCGCCTTCATTAATAGTTAAATTGACTCAACATCTCTTTATGTCCAATGTGAACTGAGTTTTGTTGTTTAAGGCTATACAAAGAGCTCCCTCTGCAGGTCAATTGAGTTAGTACAATAAAAAAACAAAGCTGGAGTTAGTACCGTCATTATTACATATATGGCATATAAGCATACAAAACCCATACAATATCACATTCTCTATAATAAATATATCATATTACCAATCAACATCGTCTATGTCTACCGAATAGCAGTCGCCAGCAACCAGTCCGTTATCAAAAACAACTCCAAATAAAAGCTCTATATGCACTGACATGAAGTACATACTAGTGTAGAACAGCATAGCATAAAGATTAAGCTAAAACTCGGCTTATATTCCAAAGACCAACTTCCAGTTATGTAATATGCAATAGCATAACGTGACCGATTTGTTTACAAAAGCTGGAGATATAACCTTTTTTAAAAAGTCACCTTGGAGCATGTGTGGCTTATAAAATTAAGTCTTTTCTGTCCATTCTGTAAGGCAGAGCTAATAATGGTGCCTCCTCCAGTTGAGCGAGTGCCTCCTCTTCCTTTTCCTGTGGCTCTGCTCTCTCCTCTCGGGCCAAGGAAAGCCGGCTGCGGCCGTCCGCTCAGCCTCCTCATACTCATCGCTGTCCGAGTCGTCCTCAGGAGCAGCGCAGCTCAGCTCTGGGAACACCTCACTCAGCTTAGAGCAGAAGAAGGCCTGCAGACTGTGGCCTGCCTGAGCTACTTCAGAGTCCGGCTGGAGAAGGAAAAGCAGCAAGAAGAGAGCAATACGTAAAGGAAGAAAACCGAAAAATTAATAAGCTTTTAATAAGCTTTTAAGACACACACACTTCTGTGGCTGTTCTTCTGGGAGAATTAGAAGGTGTTTGAAACACCATGAGACTCCACAGTAGAGATGATATGATGCCACATTGTCTGGTGTCGATGCCGAGGCCTACAATGAAACCTTGAGTAATGGCTAATATTGATATCAACTGAAGAACATTCCTTAAAGTGAGCATCTAAAATTAGGCAATCCTGCTCAAACTAATCACACAGTCCACTATACTTAATACTATATTTAAATACTTGTTGGTATTTGGCTCTCTATTTAGTATTTGGATGCTCTGTCTCCAGCAGCACTGCTTTGTCTGATCCACTCAGGCCAGGACAACACAAACTAACACACCACCACCACCACGTCAGTGTTACTGCAGTGCTGAGAATGATCCACCACCCAAATAGCACCTACTCTGTGAGCGTCCAGGGGAGTCCTGCCCACTGAAGAACAGGGTAAAAGGGGGCTAACAAAGTATCAGAGAAACAGATGGACTACAGTCTGTAACTGTAGAACTACAAAATGCTCCTATATAGTAAGTGAAGCTGATAAAATATACAATGAGATGACACAGTGTGAGTGAGTCAGATTGATGCCTTCTGTAATCCAGTCCAGGACTTTCTGCTTTGCTCTTACTCTCTGCCTCAAACTTTTTAATACAGTGCCATGGCCTTGTTGATACAATATGTAAAGAAACAATGAATATGTTTCATAGTTTCATTAAAGATATTCATGAATATGAATCTTTTAATATTGAATGCAAATGTGCAAGGTGAACTAAAATGATTGTCAGCTATTTTAGTGAGATAACAAACCGGATATGAAAGCGTCACAGGACCACAGAAAGCAAACAATTATTGCTTGCGGACAAGACAAGCGAATTAATCAAATGCCCGTTCATGGTAACCTATTCAGTTTTCATTAAATGTGAAACACTAATAAACAACAGCAAGTAAAATGAGCTGAGGAAAATATTTCACTCACGTAGTTGAACTTGGCACAGTTTTTAAACATCAGGAGGATGTCAGCCACAAACTCGCTGGGGGAGTTGTAGTGTGACAGGCTGCTTTTGTTGAGCCTACTTCGGATAACAGATAAGTCCATGGGCCTCTTGATGATCTGATAATAATGACGGGCCTTGTACGGAAATAGAAATGGTTTGTTTATGCTTTTAAACAGAAGACTCTTTAAATAAAAAGTTTTTTTAATACTGTTTTGAGAATTTTTAAGTTACCAGTGGGCTGACAGGCTCATGGAAAGGAGCGCTGAGAATGTTGCTGTAGATAAGCAGAGTCAGCTTCTCACATTTCTGTAACATAAATAACAATAATTTCCAGACAGTTTATTCAAGTAAATACAATAGCTATCATTCGCTGAGTTACTTCCACTGGACCCGCGGTTCTTTTTGTTTTAGTTCATCTCCACTGGACCCACAGTTCTATTTGTTTTAGTTCATCTGAGTGGACACAATTGATTTACAGGCCTTTGAAAGAACTTTGAAAGACCTTTCTCATTTTTTTTGGATCTTGACCTCAAGGTCTTAAAAGATAAATCACATTGAGGACAGATGAAGCCCAGCATCTCCCCTCTTACCCTCTGGTCATATGCAGACAGTCCAGATGGCACAAGGGCTGTTGGCAATCGAACATCCTCGCAGTCATAGTTTACCTCCGGCTGCTGCACATCTCTGCACAGAGTGCACACCCAGTCACCTCTGTAGGAGTGAGAAAAGAGATAAAGATGGGTTAGATCAAGCAGAGTTGAAAGGGTGGATACCACTAGGAGGCCCCATGATACAATATTATGATTAACAGTCATCCTGGTATCCTAGATTACTGACCCACCAGCCACTTTCTGTAAAAAAGGGATTTTTTTTTGGCTGCAAATTCTGGTTCTGTAGGAGAACTTTCCGTTTGATATAACAAAGTATGTATGTCTCTCTTTTCTACTGTCTTTTTTAATGACACAGAGTTGGGGCAGTCGTGGGCTGGAGGTTAGGGAACTGGCCCTGTGACCGGAAAGTTGCTGGTTTGATCCCCAGTGTCGACAGTCCATGACTGAGGTGTCCTTGAGCAAGACACCTAATCCCAATTGCTCGCTGGGTGTGTTGGATAGGGCTGCCCACTGCTCCAGGCAAGTGTGCTCACTGCCCCCTAGTGTGTGTGTATTCACTAGTGTGTATGTTGTGTTCCACCTAACGGATGGGTTAAATGCGGAGGTGGAATTTCCTCGTTTGTGGGATTAAAAAAGTATCACTTATCTGTGAAGCAGACAGACCATGAAACTCCATGAACTCATCTGCACATCACATTCAATCATACTGTATGTTTCTCTGTCTTTGCTATAATATTACACAGAAATATGGTTAAAACTTCGCCTGAATGTGTATAGTCGCTCTGTCGACTCCATCTTAGTCAGATCATATGTGACTCACATCCAGAGTTATGAAGAGAGGCTGAGATACATGTCATCTGCCTCTCATCTTCATCATTTACCACTTAGTCCAGATAGGGTCATGGTAGTGGTAGAGAATCCCAGACAACCCTGCCCCCTGCAACTTCCTCTAGCTCATTACCGGAGACCCCAAACTGCTCCCAGGCCAACTTGGAGATATAATGTGGGTCCTAGGATGACCCCATGGTCTTGTCCCGGTAGGCCATGCCTAGTACACCCTCACTTGGAGGTGTAGAGGAGGCTTCTGAATCAGATGCCCGAACCAAGAGGCAGCTTCTGCTGGAAGGGTCTATGCCACTGGTCTATGCTGGACCTTGCCGATAGTGGGCCCGCAAGGTCCTTCCACGTTGTCTTTTCAGGCTGAGCCCGCCGGGGTTACATGGGCTGCCCGGCCACAGGCGCTCGCCGAGGAACACCACCCCCAGCACTACACTGTCCAACTGTTTCTACCTACAGTATAGTCAGACACTACCCTACCAGAAAATGGCCAGTCAAAACGGCTATGTGTAAGTTCCGGAAAAATGCAGAAAATGTGTATTTTTTTCAGAAAGTTACACAGAAGCATCAACAATTAAATATATAATTTTTCCAGTATTCAGTCACCTTTAACAGCTTCCATTTTTTGTGATATTTGCTTTTTAAAATGAACAATTATGCTTCAAAACACCTTCAGCCTTAGAAGTTGGTTGCAGTTTCTGCTTCTCATGATCTAAGAAATTTAGACTTATCAGTCCAAGAAAAAATTCCACATCCCAAATATTTTTTGGTATTCCAGTGCATATTTTTGTGTATTGTATGAATCGCCATTTCTCAGTGAGGATTCCTGACAGCTAAACATCCTCATAGCACTGAACTGTCTTCACACATCAGAAGGATGTACAGGAACACCTGTGGAGTTTTGAAAGATCAAAGCTTTAAGTACTGTTTATTTGATGGTGACAGTTTTGGTGTCTACCAGGTCTTTCTTAGTCCTATTTCTTTTGGTATTTTTAATTATTTTTCAATTTAGGGAACTCCTGTTTTGTTTGGTATTTTACTTATTTTTCTTTGACTTTCCGCTTCCTTGATGATCTTATGTCTAGTCGCCTCATAAATATCTCTTTTGGCTATTTTTGATGTACATGAGTGTGTTTGGGTGAATTAAAATGAATAACTAAAATGTAATAAATGGAAGGGTGGCCTCTGACTTTTGCACAGTACTGTGTTCCTCCACTGACAGGTCTCACCTGAAGGGAAGATTTTTCTATATAAAGTCTATCAATGGGCTTAATACACATGAAAAATATTAATATTTAAATAAAAAATGAACAATACTTGGGACTCTGTGTACTGACACTGGTCTGTCAGTCATGATACTAAGTTATATGTTTGTTCTCCCCTCCCTGGAAGCAAAGGAAGGCTGGCAGAAGACCTTACGTGGGAAAGCTGAGGAGAGATGGCACATGGCAGGCCAGGTGGAAGACCTTGGGGCAACGGTCACAGCATAGCAGGTCCCCTCCAATGAGGCAGACAGCGCAGAAATCCTCGTTCTCCATCTCTATGGCTTCCTCTGCACCCTGATCTACTGTGGCCACATCAGACCCGGCATTTGAGTCAGTAGCGACTTGATGCTCCGCCTCCCATTCACAGTCCTGCTCGAGATTCAGAGTCACTTCTGCTGTTGAATCAGGTTCTGATTCCAGCTCTGGTTCAGAGTCCACTGAGAGCTCCAAATCAGGGGGCTGAACCGACTCCAAGTCCGACTCCACTTGTGGTTCCAAGTCTGATTCAACTTGTTGTTCCGATTCAATGCTCAGATCCGATTCTACTTGGAGTTCCGATTCAACTTCTGCCTCCGAGGCAAATTCAGCCTCTGTCGTGGATTCTAGATGTGAGTCAGACAGTGGCACTGATCTGGGTTCAGATAGATTGCGGTCTGAAGTATGTTCTTCTTCAGATTCAGGCTGGGAGGAAGGTTCTGCATCACTGGATTGGATAGGTGGAGTGTCTGCCTCTGTGCATTCCTTGTCCTTGTCCTGGTTACACAGTTCCTGCACTTGTAGCTCTGACATGCCAGGAGAAGTACTGCATTGCACATTCTCTGCTTGTGGTGGCTGCCTACGTAGTACACCGTCCTCTGCTCCATCGACTGGTTCTCCACTGGACACCTCCTTAACAACACATGTAGCATATTGACAGGAATCAGACAGGAAAATGAAGGACAGAGAGGAGATCCTATGTTTAAAACTACTGTTGGCAAAGGTACCTCAGTGGGAAGTTCTTTCTGTAGTTCCTGAGAGGCAGCTCCTTCAGACTTCAGGCTTGAATCAGTGGGAGAACCGATCTTCTGATGTCCCTGTGGTGGGCATTTAGACACCAGAATCTTCAGTCGCTCCAGGCACACAACTGGGACCTTAGAACCCTCTGGAGCTTCTCTGCTACTATAGTACCAGAACCAAAGATAGATTTCAGTTTATAGAAGAACTGTTGTTTTTATATATTTGGAGAAATAAAAAGGTCCAAAAGTTCTACCTGGTTTCCTGAACTTCTCTTGACATCCTGCATTTTGTCCTAGACTTTAAGCCTGTATTTTCATAGGCATACGCGTAGACATTATCTGAAAAAGAATTCCATCTCTCAAACACTAGACAAGCCATAACGTTCATATCATCATACAAACCCATGTTACATATTTAAATGTGTTTTTTATTCCTAGGCCTAAATACAATGTACTGTAGCATATTTTCAAAATATTGCATTTTAACAAAGATAAGCTGCTAAAACTAGTAAATTAGCCTCAGTACCTGGCTCCGTCTTGTAGGTGGTCAGAGAAGAACTGTTACTGTTGTGCAGATGGACTTGCACTACTCTGCTATCTGACCGTGGCCTTCTTGCTTTGGGCTGTGCACAGTCTGTCTAGGGGATAAAAGTAAACAACTTTCTAAATTCTCTCTATCTGTCATGTGAAGAAAACGTCAGATGATATGGGGCAGAAGCAAACTGAAGACCAGAAACCAAGAAGTTTCAATCTGAGTGAACGTGCAAAGAGCAAGACCAAGAATAATCATTAATGTGGGCAGCTGCATCTAATTTGTTCTCAAAACAGCAATGCAGAAAAAAAGAAGTTAGAGGATCTGTTTCCAAGACAACCGTTATCTCTTTTGATGTAAATCATCTGGGGTATCCTTTAAAGGAAAAAGACAATAGTGCCCCGTGTATTAACGAGTGCAACAGCTAAGGTGTTTTGGTCTGTTTGGCAGAGACATGCTCTTTGAAACGAGGCCAAAGCTAATCATAATGAAAGCAACTTGAGGGAAACAGCAATGAGCAAAGATACTAACACATAAAAGGCATGTGGTTTCATTGATTGCAGTGTTTGCCAAACAACTGTACAAGCACTGTATGATTGTTTGATGCTTATACTGATGTTAGTTATTCATATACAGATGCAAATGCAAAGTCTTCCCTCCCTAAAAGTCTCACAGAGCACACTCTGCTGAAGCAACTTTCTGAATGTATAGGTCTACCTGTTGTGCTGTGCATCTTTGCTCCCGAGTCACCGTTGCTAGACAGTGGGCATCCCCAGTAGGCCTGGAGTCAGAAGGGCCATCACATGGTGAGCTTAACTCTGCTGGGACACTGCTGGATCTGGTCCTCATCTCTGGACTGGCCTGTATCTGAGCATCAGCTGCACATCCTCCAGCCAGCATGTGCACATCCAACCCCGGGGAACTCTGCAGGAAAGAAGCCTGAAGCGATTAGTACTAGTGCTAAGCAAATACTGATGATCACAGCTTAACCTTGGTACTAGCACCATAGCAACAGTGACAACAGAGGAAGCAGAGGAGAGGGCAGCAACTCTGAACATGACGAACACTGAAGCTGCTGCAAGAAGAGTTTTGAACGGAAGGCAAACAACATCGCACCCACGCTTTTCTGACACACACAGGGACGAGAGACAGCCACCACAATTCAGAAGAGTAAAATAAGTCTCCTGATAATGAATGGCTTAGTTACAGCACCAATTATCGTATGTAAATCCCACATCTGGGGCACAGAAGGCTTCTTTGAATAAGCAGCATTAACACATCACAGATTAGACTCGCTCTCTCTGTTTTCCCCTCTCCTCCACGGCCCTTTTCGCGCCTTCTTCCCTTGTCATAATTTCACTAATGCGAGAAGTTTCCAGAAAAGCCCAAGCGACTGCATCCTTCGCTAATGCCAACAAATGTCAGAGTTGGGAAGCAGTAGCCCGTGTGCTCAGCAGAGCCCCTCCTCCCTTGCCCCCCCACCTCTCTCTCTCTCTTTCTTTCTCTCTCCCTCTCCTTGATAATTACCACAGGATTAAAACACTCACCACCTGATAGGAGCCTCAGAGGAGAGGGTAGAATGAATCAAGCTGCGTGGAGTGTATGTTTGTGAGCATGTGCGTATGAGTGGGTGCAGAGTGTAGGTAGGAGGTCTCCAAGTCTTGGGAGCTAACGGTGAAAGCTTCACAGCAAGTAAGAGAAAAGCCCAACTGCCAGCTCTCTCAATTCCCTCAGCTTCTCATTAATCTCAGGTTAAGTAAATATGTGGCTGCACCCAAGTGCTTTTTTCTCCCTTTCATATTCAAGTGACTGTTATGGGCAGAAGATGATAGATAGATATGAAAAAAAAACTACACTAATTTGCCCCAAGAGTACAGATCATTGCAGGAAGCCAGCAGTTTGCAATTTTCACCCAAGTACTGACATCAAGAGATCTAATAATAACTTCTGTTATCTACTTTGTTCCTCCTCCAATTCTAGAATTCGATGACTTGGAGCTGTTGCAGACATGCGGTTGGCCTGCATGTGTATGCGCGTATGTATGTGTGTGGGTGTGTGTGTGTGTGTGGGTGTGTGTGTGTGGTGTGTGTGTGTGTCTGTGTGTATGCATGTGTGTGCATATCTGTGAAGGTGGTCTTTATAATGTGTCTGAATTCGTCCTGCAGACATGCTCAGTGGCGTCTCACCATCTGTCTGCAGAGGTGCTGTCAGCAGCTGTCATCATGAAAACATATTACCTTGGCACAAATAAATATGCCACATGCGGCGATTCAATTTTCTTGCACTCTCTCTCTGTCTCTCTCTGTCTCTCTCTCTCTCGCTCTCTCTTTCTATCTTTCTGTCAATTAATATTGAAAATAGAGGCAACCCTGCTGCTATAGAAAGTTCAAGTCTACAACCTTAATCCTATCAGGGTAAACTATATGAAACATATCATACTATAAATGCACTGCATTTGAGCTGAAAAGCAGTACAGCTAAAAAAGAACATAGCTTTGTGTTTTGAAAGGCCAAATCTCTCTCTATTTCATCCTTTCTCTTGGCTATTCACTTGCATACATGAGATTCTGCTGTTTTCTGTGCACCAGTGAGGGCTTGTGGTGTGGGCCATTTGAGCCATGTGGTTGAGGTGTGACCTTTTGCAAGTACAAAGAGAAAAAAACAACATAGGTTCTGGGGATTGTGGTCAGTGTGCAATGTGGTGGAGGCCTTTGCTTTGCTAGATGCACACAAGCAAATCTCCAGGCAATCCAGCCACTCACCCTATCTTCATCTTGACAGTTTGTGAGAGACTGCTGCTCTGGTGCTGGTGTAGGGTTGGACTCTGTGCTCGGCTGTGCCGTAGGCTGATCTTGTTGCAGTTGCTTGTGTAGAATGGTTTCGAGGTCCGTGGACACCTGTTCTTGGCTGTGGGGAGACTGACCAAATGTGGAGGCTCTGTTGCTCGCGGCAGCCTGGTCGGTGATGGCAGATAGCTGCTCATTCTGCGGCTGGTGGTTTGACCTAGAAGGCTGTTGAAGTGGAGCTCTGCCTGGGCTCAGCTGGATGGGCTCAGGCACAGGGGATGATGTAGGGCGCTGAGAAGAATGCACCATAGACTGAGGCTGCAAGGCTGTGCTCTCAGGCTCCCAGCGCCTCTGGAGTCTCGTTGGAGAAATGCACCTGGGTTGTTGGGGGCACTGGACTGCGTACTTGTCCAGCGGCGCTGGGTATTTTTCCAGCTGCACAGACTGGGCGGGTCTGCAGTGAAGGCAGCAGAGCTGTGGCTGGCAAAAGGCCTGGTAGGCACAGTCTGGCTCTCGGACTGAATGGCACAGGGAGGACATGGCCATGCAGGCCACGGGCTGCGGTCTCAGGATACTGGGTCGGCCCATGCCCTCAGAGTATGAACGGCTTCCGCCCTCAACACTAAGCTGACCTGCAACCAAGACATAAAACATGAATGAAATGGCCTTTAAAGACGAAAATCCAGATACGTGAAAACTTTTAATCAAAAATTCAAATGTAATTAAACAAAGAATGAAAGCTATAATGCCAATTAGCACGATACCCTGCACTTTTAGCATCATCAGCATTATGCCTTTATCATAAATTTAAACAATGTGTTATATGCAAAGCAATTAACCTCAGAACGGCAGGGATTTCAATGCCTTGGAAAAATATCAGGTTGGTCAGTCTACTCACCAAGAGTGGAGATCTGCTTGGTCCAGAAGCTGGCATCCCAGTTAAACTTAATTTTCAAAGGGGCCCAGGCTTCTGAGTGTATCAGAGGCTCCAGTAATTGCTGCATTTGAAGAGCAATCTGACAAATGAATTATAGATCAAACCTCAAGATCACAGACAGGCATATCAGATCATAAATATGTATGTAATTCAAGCACTTTGCTGAAGCTTTTTCGGGCCTGCTGTTCAGTGCTGGCTTCAGTTATATGTGGTCATTAACAAAGCCTGATGATGACTGTGTGAAAGTGTGGCCATCTCACACCTCTGTGCTTCACCACCCAGTTACTGGCATCAGCTAAGTTTTTCCAAGCGTGATACACCGCAAAAGTCTTTTGGGGACAATGTAATACATAATTATGTATTACAGAGGAATTCTTTGGAGATCTATATTCTGGAGAAACCAATACAATCCTCCATCTCCTGACTCTCTAAAGCCCACCTTAGCCTCAAAGGCATGTGCTCTTTGCAACATCTTGCATAATATATCGCGTTACACACAAACTGATCTACAAAACATTTTACTGATAAAAACAGTAAAACACAATATATATTATAGTGATACTTTCCTATTTATCTGGAAAACAATGGACATGGTAATGGGGAGGAAATAAGGTCATGGACCAACACAAGGTATTTAATAGTCAAAACCTACCAGCTCTTTGCTGAACAGCAGTGGGTTCCTCCTGTGATGGGCCACTGCCCAGGTAATGAAGTTCTGTATGTGCTCCAGCTGACTGCACAGCTCTATCGCCCCCTGTAACTGGTCCTCTAGGCGCTGCTTAAAGCCACTGGAGATACTCTATTGAACAGGATATCAATGACACATGTATTTCTTCCTGAAGAAGCAGCAACCAAAGTCTGATATACATCATCTTAACATTTACATCTGGATTCATGCAACATTACGTAATTACATCCGCCTTTTCATGGGAGCCAATCTGATGACATTTTGTTCTGCACGCACCATCTACGTCCATGGTCAGCTGGATATTTGGAGATGAATATGTCTAGAGTGGCGCAGACAGGGAGAAAAGGAAAGGGGGAGAAAGTAATTACCTCCAGTTGCTCTATTAATAGGTTGGCCCGTTTGTTCAGCTCATTCATCATAATCATCTTGGCCATTTTAATCTGGTTCTCTGTCTTCCTCTGTGTGATCTTTACGCCATGAAGTCTGGGAAAACAGACGGGGGAATGAACAGACATGCTGATTACTGATCGATGATTGGAGGATGAAAAATCTTAAAGGTATGATGTGGAAAGTCTTGGGCCCGGCAGGCCGCTGTGCACATCTGTTATGATCATTGGAAGAAAAGAGATCCATAGTGTTTGTGTCACCAGACTTTAAGCTTTGCATGTAATCATAACATTTTCCTGTCCAAGCTGGACTGAGTGATAGCCACAGCCAGCCCTGGCTCAGCTTAGTAAACAATACCTTTACTGCTGCAATCATGCAGAGGTTGGGGTTCATCATTCTTTCATGGATTTTGCTATAAAAGGATTCTGACTGCATGGACTGAGTGTACAGGTTCTGACCTGCCCTGGATCTGCTTGGCGGTGTTCTCCACAGCTGATCTTTTCTCCTCTACCCGAGCCATCAGATTCTCCAGGAGCCATCGCTGATCCTGTAAAGCCTTGTTGACGTGAACCAACCTGAAGACAACGAAGCCCTTAGTCATCAAAGTTATGTTGAAACGAGCGCATCTCACAACCTTGAACGCTGGACAAGCTACACAGAGTCTGATTCATGAAACTGCTGTACAACAACTGGTGATTTGAGCACAAGAAATGAATCAGCTTCTGATTTTGTATATTCATAGTGAGCAAATAAAAGGAGAGCCTTCATCTTAGGTGCCTTTGGTCACCTTAGGAGGAGTTTGGGAGTGCACTGCTGCCCCATACTGGCCAGAGCTTAAGTAACTTTATATTAAAATTTGAAAAATGTGAAATAAACAAAACATTACTTAAGGACAGCAGAATGATGTGATTGTGTAGTGTGTTATTTTCCTAAAACACTGGTGGCTTGAGCTCTATATTTGCAGTATCTAAGTTGGATTCTCCAACTTGTAAGTTATTTTCTGTCCACAGTGCAATATACACCAATGACCCAAAATACTGAATATACTACTCACAGATGAAGCACTGATTATCTTGTAACAACGATGCGCATTAAGATCTGGGTTATATCAGACAGCAAGGGAACAGTTGGTTCTCGTGGTCGACGTGTTGGATGCAGAAGAAATGGGCAGTTATGAAGATCTGAGTGACTTTGACAGGGGGCCAAACTGGTATGACCAGATGACTGAGCCAGAGCATCTCCGAAACGGTAAGGTTTGTGTGGTGCTCCAGGCCAGCAGTGTTGAGAACCTATTGATGGGATATGCTGGGATAACAAGCCCAACACACAAATTACAGGACTTAAAAGGATTTGCTGCTACAGTCTTGGCGCCATATACAACAGGGCACCTTAAGAGGTCTTGTAGAGTCCATGACTGGGCAGGTCAGAGCTGTTTTGCTAGCACTGTTTTGCTTAATGTTTTGGCTCATTGGTGTATATCTTCAAATGGAACATATAGTTGCAGCATATGTTTATAACCATGTTAAAATAAGTACCTCCACTTTAGTTCAACTATTGGTGTGTGTACAATTTTTTAGCATTATTTTTTTGTCTTTTAGTTCTTGATGAACGAGGGCCACTGCATGCTGAAAACTAGGCATGCACAATATGGACAATATTCCACATGACCATCATAATGCTACAGCGTGACAATAATTAACAAACAGTAAACTCTGCAGAAGTAATCACTTCTCTATATACCAGCAAAAAACATTCCACTTTATTTCAAGTACAATGCGACCGCGTCCCTCAAAGCTCAACTAATATTACCAGGGAAATCAGACTACATATGGATGTACTTTGAAAGCAATATGCGATAGTGGCCACCTGACATACGCATATTTTTGTGACTTTGTGTCTGAATGCGTGTGTCCTCCATGCTCACCGGTGGTCCTTGTGGGAAGACAGATGACAGATGCTGCAGGCCATGAGGTCACATGTCTCACAGAAGAGTTCCAAAGGCTCCTGCTTATGGATTGGACACATGACGACAGCATGCCCACAACAAGCTGAACCTGAGGAGCACAACATGAAACAAAAGACAGGAACAGCTAATCAGGACACATGCATTTAAAGGAGAATAAGTTAGAATGTGTGAGTGGACCTACAGACAGGGAAGAGATATAAATATGTAAAATGCCATTTTATTTAATAGCCATTTGATGCAAAGAAAGGTCATTGCTTTTTTTCTAGGCAACTTTACCTTTCCTCACCATTCTTCTGTTAGCCCACCTCTATCCCCTAATCAGTGGTCACTTTCTGACCACTCTTGGCTGGGTGTTTTTGGGTTGCGGACAACTCTAACATTAAAAGTGATACTGACATGAGAAGAAACACTGATACACTTGTACCAAAGTGTGATACACACTACTGTGCCAATGTTACTGTTTTGTGCTGGGAATGGTCCACCACCCAAGTGATATCTTGGTAACAGTGGCCATGTGGTCAGACCAGTGGTGAGACTAGCTGTTTTTATGCAGCTGTGCCTAATGAAACATGGTATATAGACTGTAATTATACACCTATAAGACAGATCATAAAGTGGGCAGTGAGTGCACAAAGTAGGAGTTTGTAATAAAGCAGATGAGGACAGTTTGATATTATAAGGGTCATTCTAAACGTCTACTTTTCTATCTCTCCATAGGTGTCACTGGTGTTACCGATCCTCATTGGTGTTCCTCATAATAAAGGAAACACCAGAGACATTGTTAATGAACAATGCATTTTACAAAATGGCTGCTACAGACCATCAAACCACTAAAATATGGAATTTAATGCATTTGTGTTCTATATTAACACAATTACCTCAGAATAAAGTCAGTCACGCCAGTGACGTCAGCTAAAAGCTTCATATGAGATCATGAGCTAAATGAGAAAATCTCTGAGAACTGAAAGACACAGTGGACTCACCATGCGCTTTTCTTCATAGATCTTCAGAAAACAAGTAAAACGAATTCGAGTGATGTCATCATCAAATGATGGCATTTAGTTACACAGTAACAACAGTGACACAACTCCTGGGGGACTTTCATTACATATTTTATAATATATATATTTGGCACTTCTTTTCTTTCTGTTTTTTTTTTTATTTATATATATATATATAGTCCATAGTCATGTATAGATTATTGTTGTTGAAATTGCAGAAAAATCATCAAATCTATTTTCATCAAAATAAGACCTCAGCCTTCACACATGACTGTAGGGATGAGCTCTTCTGTGGTGCTTGGAATTCTATATGATTGATTTAAAAAACAGTTTTGATCAATTGAGGCTCAAGAAGGTTGTATTATTAAAATAACTTTTTCCTATTTTAAATAAATAAATTGTAAGTCTAATATATCTGTAAATGCTAGAGACACAAGTTGGACATTTCAGCATAATGACCCGTAAGTGATGATGCTGGAGCACTTGATCATCCCAACAACTGACAAATACCTATATTTCATACACCTGACCACTGAAGAACAGGGTAAAAGGGGGCTAACAAAGTATCAGAGAAACAGATGGACTACAGTCTGTAACTCTAGAACTACAAAGTGCACATATAGAGTACGTGGAGCTGATAAAATGGACAATGAGCGTAGAAACAAAGAGGTGGTCAGAATGAAGTGGCTGGTCAGTGACTACCAAACATATTCTACAGCAGTATATGTGTATATAATTATGATGTGATATAGCATTTAACTAATTACCATAATAAACTAATTGGCACTATTAAGGACTAATAACTTCACAATCTGTGAATTCTATGCACATGTAAGGACATCAAAACATAGTTCTGTATGACCGGTGCATATATAAAAGAAGTGTTGGCTTCAGTGAGTCCACCTTTTTTTAGTCTTGTTTCTTTTTAGTTGGAAGAAATGCAGCATCATAAAAAGCCTGTAAATATTTCTGGACTTATCCACACATCATTTTTCAAGAGAGAAAAAGTGGAGCGTAGCATACCTTTGATCAATCAGCTCATGACTTATTAAAAAGCTTTGCCAGATATGAACGAGGCGACAATGGGCTGCATTTGAGAAACCAAACAAAGCTTTCAGCGTTGCAGGATAAATAAAGTAACAAGCGGCGCAGGGGAACAAATTACTTTCATGTGTGCAAGCAACTTTGCTTTTTAAACATCATTAAACATCACATCTTATAAAAACATTCATAAACCAATTTAATGCAATTTTTAGTGAAAAACATCAGACTAGCTAGCAAACCAGAGTGAGCGAAAGATTAAATATTTAAATATTAGATCAGTTTGTACTGTATGACATCCTTTCCAGTTTTGTACTTGCGGCAGAATAAATAGTTTGTCTGGTGTTCATTAAAAAACAGGTATTTTACTGTTTCTGTATGGCCATCACTACTGCTTAGTAACTGAGTAACACACCAATCAGTTAATCCAGCTACTGAGCATTCAGCAATAAAAAAACAATACAACTGTGAAACAATACACTAAACAATAAAATGAAAATAAACACTAACAAACTATGTATAGGTTTTAAACATTTTCAAATACTGTGAAAAAGGTGAACAAGGACACCCTAAAAAGACTTAACATAATACACACAGACACATGTTAAATTGTCTCAGCACGGCGTTCAGTCACCACAAGCAGCCATAACAGCTTTAGTATGCCTTTGAATAAATCCTAAAAGGTCCTGGAGATACGCTTCCCTGCACATTTTAATGTTTTCACTGCTCTCACCATACCTGATCTAACTAATAAACTCATTATCAGCACTTTCCTGAGCTATAGTGGGAGTATAAAAGCAAGGAAGGCTCTACAACATCCTGCCACCAGGTTGGGAAACACTGGTCAAACAGGCCGCTCCAAATTCTGGACTGAGATCTGGTGACTGTGAACGTTACAACATATGATTTATGTCCTTCTTCATGACCACTCGTGCCCTTCAAATCGGGGCACTGTCATACTAGAAGAGTCCACTCACTCCCAAGCCATTCTAGGATCATAGGATAAATTCTGATCAGTCAGAATTGCTCTGAAGGAATTCTCCTCTCTGAGGGAAATGTGGACCCAAATCATACCAGTAAAATGCCCCTTGTCAGATATTTAGGCCTGTACCTGTCTCCTAGGCTATGCCACACAAGCACTTGCCCACTTGCTGAGAACATAATGAAAGATGACTCATCTGTGTATATCACTTTTTTGTAAACCGCATCTCTGTAGGCCAGTGTCTGTGGTTTTAGCACCACTGAACTCTTAAACATGCATTCGTCTTTGTAATGAGGGGTTTATGCACTGCAACCCAATAATAATACTCCTCTCTGTGTAGTTGTGGATGGGCAGTTCTTGCTCTCACAGTTTGGTCACATCCTGTATCGATGTTCTCAGTCATCTGAGAATCTGTTGCTTGTCTGCTTGTCCTACTGCACTAATGTGCATCGCCGTCATTGAATGTGCACTTCTCATTCTAATTTACAGTCTTATTTACTGACGTTGCTCCCCTAATCGTAAACGCAAGCAGTACTTAAGTCACCATTCTTATAGAAACTCACCAGCTGAGCAGTGAGCTCCTCTCATCAATGCCTTAATAATGAACTCTCTTTAATCAAGAGTCTGCTGAGCCTACTCAGTATATTTATACATGGTGCACAGCATGGAAATAGCTTAATTGTTCAGTCATGTGCAAAATTTAAGCACCCATGATCAAATGACATGTTCTGTATGATGAAAATAAGTTAATACATGCTCTATGGAGAATTTCCTGAACATTTGCTGAACTGAACATATTGGGGGGAATAGAATATAAAAAGTGCAAAAGTTTATATTACATTATCTTTTAAAAGTTAGCAAAAAAAATGTCATATTCAAATATGTCCTTGAGGAGTATATGTTTGCACATTTTAGAATCAGGCAACATACCTCTCTGCAAGCATCTACACTTGTTTCGCTTCTCCATTCATTAATTTAGATTTTTCCTTTAACCTCTATAACTAAAGAATAGCTCAGCCCGTTTGAACTGAACTGCCAGTAATTACTGAATAATAAGCCTTAGTATGCAATAAGCCTGGAATTTTAATGGTTAATTAGAGCCAAAAAATGCATGCAAATGTGTGTCCATCACTCACATGTTCCCAGATATTGGAAGTTCTGTTTCTGTTTCTTTAGACTAGTACAGGAATTCTGAATAAACTGGCTTTTTAAATTGAGTAATTGTGTTTAACTGAGTCATCAGCGCTGCTGCGTTACTGGACGCAGCCAGACACAGTAAGGATCACTGATAGTGAAGAGGCGAAAGGTTCGCACTGACAGCGCCTGCCATATTTGATTTACAGTGTGTCAGTCGCAATGGCCAGCAGGCCAGCGTACGGAGTAGATGGAGACATGTTCACACGCACTGAAGTGTCAGAGAGAGACAGAGAGAGAGACAGAGAGAGACAGAGAGAGAGCGGGAGAGAGAGAGAGAGAGAGAGAGAGAGAGAGAGAGAGAGAGAGAGAGAGAGAGAGAGAGACCACGCTCCAGCAAAGACAAGCAGCCACAGCCTCAGAGCAACTCTGGTGACTGACCACATCCTGCACATAGGCTTGTACTTTCTCACTCACATCTGCTGCTATTCTGGCTCTCTCACACACACATAAACACTCTCTCTCTCTCTCTCTCTCTCTCTCTCTCTCTCTCGCTTTCTCTCTCTCACACACAGATTCAGTTTCCCCCTCTATCACACACACTCACCACATAAACTCTCTCTCTCCATCTCTGAGTCTCTGTCTCTCACGGGCAACAAATATATAGATGTACAAAATACATACATTCTGTCTCTCTTTCGCACTCTCTCTCTCTCTCTCTCTCTCGCTATCTATCTATCTGTCTTTATCTCACACATTTGCTACTTAAATTCTCTCTCTCTCTCTCTCTCTCTCTCTCTCTCTCTCTCTCTCCCAGTTCCTCAGTCTCTATCTTTATCACACATTTGCCACTTAATCTCTCTCTCTCTCTCTCTCTCTGCTACCTTGTAGAGATAGAGCTGTCAACAACAAAACATGCCAACCCTAAGACAAAAGCGAGCTGCACTGCGTGTTGTGGATTTAGTCATATCAGGCTGTGTGGACGATCGACAGAGCATAAGCAGGCTCGGACCGGCTGGACACATCGTGCCACATCTGCTGAGCAAGTATCACTTTCAGAAAACTGGGTCACATAAAAAAATAAAACACTACAATGCATCACGGAGGATAATTATTCACACTTATTATGAAATGCATTATTCATCGTGCTGAGCCCCACAGAGAGAGAATAAAGACAGCGGGTAAAGGGAAACGTGAATATGGTGCGGGGCAGATATGGCCCACGAAAGCTTAGAGCTTCCAAGCACCAAAGCCGGAAGAAGCCGTAGTGGAAAAGGATTATGAGGGAAAAGTGAAAGAGCATCTTGCCTGTTTCAGACGGCACTGGTGGGCTGCTGGCTGTCTGGTGGAGGCGGGATTCCGAGGCCTGAGCCGAAGCTCTGTCGTGCTGGTGCAGGTCTGTGCACTGGAAACAGAGCCACTTGTTGCAAAAGGTGCACAAACTCTGGGCCACTCTGGGCTCTGGACACTCCGAACAACACTGAAGAGACAAAAAGAAGGATGAGACCTGGACCAATACAGTGGATGACCCTTTCAACAGTCATCCTACTATTCAATTATTAATCCTAAGACTTATTATTTAGTAACTCCTATAAATTACTGACAGATTCAGCACTAGTATAGTATAAAATAGAATCAGTGTCAGGCTGATACCAACAGAAAATGCAGGTATTGATATCAGAGGAAAAAGAATTCCACAATGAAAGAAGCCTAAAATATCACACAACTGCTCATAAAGAAAAGTAGGTTATGTGAACTACAGCTGCACTGGGCCAATGACAATACCAGGAATTTTTTCATGTATGTATCTGTTGATTCCGATGCATTTATAAAACAGAAAAACACATTGGAAGTACATCTACCTGTTTGAGATGTAACATTTATTTGTAGAGAGTTACAAAATGAATTTATCGACAGGCATTTTAGTGTAGAAGCCCTTCATCTCACATTCTGCTCGCCAGTAAATAATAAATGCATCACCAAATATCGGTTTGACATATTGGTCAAATCCAATGGCGATACAAGTCTGATATTATTGAGCATCCCTGTTGATAAAGGAAGGACGAATAGCTAAATATTATTCAAGAATTCTTATGATTTAGAACACTTTGAGCATAATATTTCACTTAACAGCTCATTTTTAAGCTCAGCAGAACCAAAATAATTGGTTCATATCACTTTCAGTTTCAGTATCAGTGTCGGAAAATAAAAGCAGGTTTGTGCCATCTCTACTTTTTCACTGCAACAAAGCTATTGTGTAAACTGTATGCATGTAGTTGTGCGAAGAAGTAAAATGTAGAGACACGCAGTGATCAGTTAGAGTTTACGGGGTTGAACTCAGACTGAGCTGCTCTGTTACTCTCTAAAGCAGGGTTTAAATATGCAGTTCACCCCTGTAGAGACTTTAAGGCTCTTTGACTTGAGCTCCTTTAACTGGTTTCCAGGTTAATAAGTGTGAAACAGATTTGCCGTGTTTCAGTATTCCAGGAAAATTGGATTTGTCGGTTTGCCTGTCAGTAGCCCTTGACTGACAGTGAAGCCTCCTGAGATCAAGCCCGGTGGGAGGTGCACTGGAAGAAAGTAGGCATGTCAGAGAGCTCACCTGCCTTTAAAAAGCTGATTTAAAAAATGTAAATTTCACCTTTATTCTGCAGATCCAGACCATCCTCACCCTCACAGCTGCATACAGTACATATCACTTTCATGGCAGTTACTAAATAACTCATAGTAGTTACAGCATAATACGTCTTAAGATTAATAATGTAATAATAGGTTTAAGGGCTTGAAATAAGGGTCTCTGAAGAGGTGAGCTAACAAGTGCTCCATCCAAAATATGAACAAGGCGCTGAGCCATGCAACACAAACAAAAAGACATGCATCAAACAATAACACAGCAGATAACAGCACAGAGTGCATTCTTCAATGCCCTCAGCAAACAAGAGCCAGCGTGTCAGGGTCTTACCTTCTCCATGGCTGAGGCGTGACTTGAGGCTCCTTGGTGAGAGCGTGAGATGCTTCAGAGCTTCCAGCTCTTGCCGCACTCAAGAGCACTGTGACAGCTCCTACCTGCGGCAGGAAGTAGTGCACGCTGCACACACTTCACACTTCAACCCCCAGTGGAGCCGCCTCCTGTGTGCCTCTCTCCCTCGCTCTCTCTCTGGCTCTCTCTCTCTCTCTCTCTCTGCGTGTGTCCTCGGGCAGAGCAAGCCGTGCTGGACTCCTCGCCGCCTCCCTAAAGTGGCCTCCAGCCCACGCGCCTCCCACCGACAGCCACCGTCATGATCCTTTTTCTTAACTAAGCCCTGTTCATAATAATTGGGAATTGGGGAGAGGTGATAATTATTTCTTTTCTAGGGCGAAACATCCCCGCAAGCCCTCCTTTTCCCAAAATGGAAGTGTCGAGTGACCTACAACGGTTTAAGAGGAAATGCAGTACGTGGCATGCATGAGGGGATAGCAGTACAATGTGTGTATGTGTGTGTGTGTGTGTGCGTGTGTGTGTATGTGTGTGTGGGCACGGGGCGGCGAATCTTGCCCTCGCCCTCCTTCGCTCCTCACGTCCCTGGATGGGCGAGAGGTGGGGGGACAGGTCCCCCTGGAGCTGCATAACACAGCGAAATGGGGTCATCCCGGGCTGCAGGACCAGATGGAAGCTGAGATCAGCTCGCAGAATGCCCTCCAAAGCGTGAAATCAATTAAGATTGTATCACACGTGGCTCTGGAGGAAAGGAAGCCGAGCCGAGAGCCCCCCAAAAAATCTGCTTCACTACAAGTGCTATTAGCTCTGCCACGATTAGTCGATGAAGTCGTTCAGTCACTGACAACATCGGCTACGGAAGAGAGTTCACACATCATTTAAATAGCTTCTATAACTGCTGACTTATTAATCAGTTATTAATCTCAAGGATCTTTACTTAGTAGCTAATTTATGAAACTATGTAAACTATATAAAATTAACATACAATAAAATAATGTTATCAGGACACTGACGAGCTGAACTCTGGATCCAGCAACAGGTTACTGAGGTTTGAGAGCTTAAAACAGAAACACCCTATATGGCCCGATAATGTTAGACATTCCAACATACTGCTGTTGCGTGGACACAGTAGAGGTAATCTGGCTTCTACTCTTTAGGCAGTCACTATCAATTGTATCATCATAACGGTCATCATTTAATCTACTGAATATTTTGATGATTAATCAAATAATAAGACTCCAGGACACTTCACTGGAAAAAGACAGTAGAGACGTCCTTTTATTTTTTAAAAGAATATAAATAGATGTGTCTGTCAGGCTCTGTAGGAAACCAGCAAGAGAATTTAAAACATGAATTATCATCATGCAAATGTCAGACAAATTTATTTGATGATTTTTAGGAATGCAGCTACAGGGAGTTATGGAATAACCAAAGTTTAGGAGGAGGAACACGCCTGAAACCCCACCTTCTTCCAATCAAACCCCCATATCACATCCTCACCTTCTGTTTTCCATGAAAAAATTCTCACAATCCCCACCTCCACCTTCCTGTTGCAATGACAGTCCTACGCCAGTCCGGCCTTATAGCTACAGGCAGAACCCGCCCAGAAATCCAGCCCAAAGTTCTCTCTCCTCCCTCAATCCCTCTTCCCTCACACCACCTCCACATGTTAAAGGCACGGTCTGAACTGGCAATTGATGATTTAGTAAATTATTACTCTGTGGACTATTTTACTTGCACTGATTAATCTTCACAATTTATTTTCAATAGTGAAAAAACAACCAAAAAAGTGATTCATAGACTTTAAAGAAAACGGCGTATATACACTGCACTATACAGCACTCTGAATAAGTCAGACACCGCCCTTCATTTCATTTCCAGATTTCTAGTGAAAATAGCCATAAAGTACAGCTTATTCATTTTCTTATTACTTATTCAACAAAAAAATACAGCATGACATTTTTACTATTTAGTGTCTCGCATTTTGTCTGTATTGTAGCTTTCAGTTTTTCAAAGAAATCTGCAGAGATATTTTTCCACACCTCTAAAGTTCAGTCTTAGATGTTGGTTGCATTTTCTGTTTCTCACAATTCAAACAAACCTAGACACATTCACTGATGGTGCAGTTTGTCGGTCCATCAGTTTCTTTGTTTGATATGCAAATTTTCATCTGCTTTTTTTTTTTTTTCATTTTTGCCACTTTTATGACATTTTTGTATATTTCTTTTTCTCAGTAACAGCTTCTTAACAGCGACACATCCTTTCAGCCTCATAGTGCTGAGTCATGTCCTTACAGTGGAAGGATGGACAGATACAACTAATTTTTCAGACCTGAAGCAAAAATGGAAGTTGATTTTGTCCTTAAACATAACAGTCATTAAGTTGGGGCAGTAGTGGGCTGGAGGTTAGGGAACCAGCCCTGTGACTGGAAGGTTGCCGGTTCGATCCCCTTGGCTGACAGTCCATGACTGAAGTGCCCTTGAACAAGTCACCTAACCCAATTGCTCCCCGGGCGCTGTGGATAGGGCTGCCCACTGCTCTGGGCAAGTGTGCCCACTGCCCCTAGTATGTGTTCACTAGCATGCATGTATGTGGGTGTTTCCCTGCACAGATGGGTTAAATGCAGAGGTCTAATTTCAGTGTGCAAACACAGTGACAAATGGTTGTTAATTAATTAACAGCTTCAAAGAGCCCATATTTACTGGCATCTTTGCATTTTATTTGAAACCTTAGATGTTTACATACTGGATCATTTTCTAAAAAGAAAATTCTGTTTTCTATAATGTAGGTTATTTTTCTGATTTATTTGGTCTACCAGCTGTTGCATGGTGGTTAGGAGTCTCATTTTCTCAAACACTGCAATTTAGGTAACTCTGGTACTTTTTTCCTTTGAAAAAGAAATAACTTGTATTTAACAGCTGATCTGAATGGAGATTAACCATATGAAGGGTGGTCTCTAACCTTTGCACAGAACTGCAGTAATGGTGATGAACTGCATAAGTCCTAATGATTATTTAACTGTGAAACTGAGTTTAACTGAATGACTGTAACAGCTCTGTGCAGCGTAAAAACACCTGTTGCAGGAATGTAACTGTAAACAGCTGTGAGGTCATTCAACACTCACCAGCAGAGTGAGAGGAAATGGCAGGAGGTGTAAGCGTTCAATTAGCTGATCAGTTGATACAGAAATGACTGTTAGACACAGCAATAGTTATCAGGTGGACGGACAGGGGTGAGGGGGCGGTGGTGGGGGCTTTCTGTGCAGCGGTGTGGCTTAGTCAAGCAAAGTAAACAAGCCAAATAGAAATATCACACACCAGCACCAAGCAAAAAAAAAAAGAAAAAAAAAGAAAAAAAAAGAAAAACCCAGTACGAAACCACCTCTACCGCTGTGAGTCTGCCTGACAACAACCCCTGCAGCCTGACCTACAAATCTGACAACTCTCTCTTCTCCAGAGCTGCACAGGGAGCTTAAAACCAGCCGATTCCCCATTGTGTACTCGCAGACCACTTTAAAACACAATTAGCCTAGCCAGGCACTCCGACTCGAGCTGGCGAGGCAGGCAGGCAGACGCGCCAGCATTTCAAAACTGCTGTCTTGCCTTTCATGCCCTTCCATTAGCTTTTAAACCAAGAGGCACCCCCTCACCCCCCTCCGTGTCTCTCTCTCTCCTCCTTCTCCTTGCCTCTCCCACTGCCAGCTATGGCTCCTCTTCCCTGCTAAGTGAATTCAGTGTGGGGTAGTGTTGCTGCCTGAGTGAGCACAGCTCTCTCCAAGAGGGCACATTAATAGAAACTCAAGAGGAGAGGCTCTCCCCTGGAAGCGCACCTTGCTAACATCCATTAACATTGGCGGTTATGAGATCAACGATGGAGGGAATGTCAGATTTTATCCACAGCATATGGTAATCTCATATTTCAACCTGCTCATTTCATAAGCATCTTCGTCGTTCCTCAAGGCGCTGATTCCCAACCCCTGAGGTTTTCCAGTGCCTTAACACACCTGACTCAGCACATAGAGCTGCTGATTACCTGATCAGCTCAATCAGGTGCAGGAAAAACACAGGTCCGCAGGACTGGGGGTGAACATTTCCGGCTTACTGAAACAAGAACGTGGTAAATCCCAGCTCAGAAAAAAGTTCTGATTATGTAATACACTTATAAAATAATGCAACATGAGCGAATCTGCTCAAGGTTCTTTGTAGTTTTTAATTGTTAGTTGACTGATGTAGCTGTAACTGAATTATCTGCAGTTTTTCTTTATTTTACATTTCTCTCACCTATAAAAAAGGCACATTTGGTACTTTAAATAATACAGTTGAGCTCAAAACACCAATTTCATATTTGGCAGGTTTGTTCATTGATAACTGCTGTTTCCAGTGGTGTGATTTACATTACATTGGGCTTAATCAGGCATGAGAAATATGCATTACAAATGTGACTGTCTTCATTTTTGAAGACTAATAAAGCAAAAGCTTTTATTACTTTACATCTAATATCAGATCCAATGCACAAAAATGTTGTTTTTTTGTTTTGTGTTTTTTTGTTGTTTTTTTTTGCAAGGTATAAAATGCCAAATATGAATCTCTGTTTTGATAGTTAAATGAATCTGCAGTCAAAGAATAATCCCTGACAACTACATAGCACTAATACTTCAAAAGTAATAACTCAGCAGTTTTTTGTAGCACTCGTTTAAAGAAGATGAGAGCCATGACAACTCTTCATAAAATAATTTTAGAAACTGGTGAAAACATGTCTGCTGAGCACGATGACATTATTTCTTCTAAGTATTAAGCACATCCAAGATGGCCAGTCTGGTGGTGACTTCATATGGATCACCCAGGTTTTTTTGGAAAGCTGACATCACACTGAAGACAAATAGGTGGCGACAGCTGGACAGTGTATTACTTCTGCTTCATTTAGAGGTGAGGCAATAGCCAAGCCTCTGGAGATCTGCTTCTTCAGTGAAAACAGGGATTCTTCCTGAAAACCCCTAACAGGAATTACCAAAATAGTTCCACCATTCCTAACGACGCTATCTGAGATATTACTGCACTCTTATAGTGCTGTTGTGAAAAGCCTGATGGTGTGTAGCTCCTGCACAAACCTCTTCCTCAGACAAGGATCTCATGGTTAACTGTGTCTAATTAAAAAGGTGCGATGTTCTACTATCACGCTATAAATAAACAGCCGCTAAAAAGAGCTTGAGCCTTTCTTTAGAGAAAAGCAGCCAAGCTTTTCCTTGATGCAACACTTCAAGCGTCAGCACACCTCACCTCACCTCACACTGGATTATACCAGAAATAACTGCCACATAGAAGCAAAGTGAAGGACATCAGTCTGAGTTGGAGTTTTACAGACATTGTTTCAATCATCAACCATTTCTGTCAGTGGATCTTATCTGATGAAAAGGTGGGCTGATTTGTGAGGGACAGCATAAATGAATAAACTGGACGTCGGTGTCATCAGGCTGGCCTGCAGGCTGTGTTAGTCTCGCTCTCTAATGCACTCAGTTCATCCCTAGAAGAGCTTGTTAATTAGCTCACTGGCTGGATCAGGTGTGCTGGCAGGTGGGGAACTCAGTGCTACTCCAGGACTACGATAAAGACCTACTGCTTTAGACTCAGCTGGTTTAAACACCTTCTTATGGCTTATCCTGGATCAGACTACACTTATTGTAAACAAGGCAAGAATCAGATCCCAGATCAGTGTTTTCTACTCAAAGATCAGGATGGATTTTCAACAGATCCACCACAGCTGTTAGAACGTAGGTTTCTCTAGAACAGAAGAACGTGGAAGAAGCAGTTCAGTCTACAGCATCGCTCTACATCTGAGGGACGTTGTTGTGCCAGGAAAAGTTTGGGCTATTATTTAATGTAGAGTCCACTCTGATGAAGCTGCGGTCTCCAAGTCAGAGTCATAGGTCTTCTGAGTTTTTATGAAACTCTTTAAAACTCGGTAAAATATTAAATCTTCCTCACAACGTCCTGCATATATCTCTCCGAAATTCATGATTAAAAAAAAAACAAAAAAAAAAAAAAAAAACATAAACACCTAACTAAACCATAAGTTTTACACCAAAATAAAATGCGTATAATTGTTTGATGTGCTATTTATCTGTGAGGTAGATTTAAGAGGCATTAACCGTTTTGGACGTCTGGTTCCCATCACCACCACTGTGAAGAACCCTACATTGGCACGTTTCTCCTCCTATCTTAGAGATTTAATTATCTGTCAGACTTCACTCAGCACTGGAGATGTTCATGTTCTATCCTGCAGCCTGTCCTGGACCAGTGACCCTGCCAGGTCCCTGACTGGTGCTGAGCTGGAGTTTTTTCTTTAATAACAAGTGCAGCTGCTGATTCTACCGACCTCAACCAAGCACTGTTCACCTGCCACATCACTGCCTTTACCGCGGTCTTTAACCCTCCCTCAGTCCAGTGCTCCAGCGCTCCTCCCTCCCTAAAATCCACATTCGGCGGTAAAATCGCAGCATGCATTCCTCGCGCGCTACGCAGCCCCCAAAAAGCGGCCAACTACAAAGTCCCCTCTCCGCCCTTCCCGCCGATGGTGGCCTGGTAAACGCGCTAATCAGAGAAGCGCATGTTCAGTTTAAAAAGCGCCAAATGACGCGCCTCCGCACACGACAGCGCACAGCTCACCTCAGCGGCGGGACCCCGTTTACAATCCTGCGCAAACTGGCTGGAGCGAGTGATGACGCAGCCGAATAAACCGCCGCTGCGCCGCAGGTCAGCGCGCTCGCGCCTCTCAGACCGCACCTCGCTACCCGGGAAGGAGGTGCGTGTAGATCCCGGCGATGCTCCCCGTCACGCGCCCGGAGACGCCGAACAGCGAGCGTCCTTCGCCGCGGACGGTCCGACTTTTTCTCTTGAGAAGCGGAACCGAAGCGCGACAGAACCGCAGCGGTAACTTTCCGCTGAGCTAGAGCTCCGAGAACCACCTCCTCACGCGGCTTCGGCACGAGCGCCGCCCGAGCTCCGAACTTAAAGCCTGATACTCGGTCAGCTGGTGCGGACCGGTCAGGGAAAACGCGTCCTGCCCACTCAAGTTCTTTACCTTGACCTGTCCGCCGGTCCAGTCCGGTCCGGTCCAGCAGATGTCGCCTCTGTCGCACTCGTTTTATTTCTATGCTGAGGGAAAGTATCGCCTAAAATCGCGAGATTCTCAAAAGCGCGCGTCCCCCGGTCGCGCGGCTCCAGCGGGCAGGTGATGCTGCGATAGCCTTTCCCAATTTACTGACCGCACATGCTCCAGATAAACTGGGATGGCAGGTGAAGTGGCTCGTGCCAGTGACAGCACGTTATTTAGGTACTGCTGCATTGAACATGATCGTTTTTGATGTATTTGACATCATGATTGTGGGCGTGGCTGCTTTTATTAAACTAAAATGCAAAGGCACTGAACTCCTCTGTTTACGCGTTAAGTAAACACGGTAAACGTGTTAAGGCTGCTCTGCCGTCAGTCTGTTCATGGGGTTTAAAATCATCAGCTGACTGATAGTGTGAGATGTTAACACGGTATGGATCATAAGCTCCCATAATGAGCCGCTGTTTCTGGGAGAAAGTTTCTCATTATTGTGATCTCTGAATATTTACTCACGATGTCATAATGAGCAGAGAATTTTATTAGAAATATGAGAAAGTCATAATCATGACTTAGCATCTTAAATCATGACGTAGCATATGACCCAGCTTCTCATGACTTACTTTCTCATAATTATGAGTCATAATTATGAGATGCTGTCATAATTATGAAATGTTAAGTCATAATTATGAAATGTTAAACCATAACTATGAGACATTAAGTCATAATTGAGATGTTAAGCCATAATTATGCAATGCTGTCATAAATGTGAAATGTTAAGTCATAATTATGAGTCATAATTATGAGATGCTAAGTTATTACGAGATGCTAAGTCATAATTATGAGATGCTAAGTCAGAGTTGTCAGAAAATAAGTCATGAATATGACAGCATCTCACAGTTATGACTTACTTTCTCAATTATGGGTTAGTATCATAATGATCTTCTTTCGGCTGCTCATAATTAACTTAATGTCATAATTATGAATTATTGTCTGATAATTATGACTTTGTATCTCATAACATTAAGCTGTAATGATCAGAAATGATCAGCCTTACAATCTTACATCTTACTTTCTCATATTTGTGACTTAGTAGCTCATAATTATGAGGTTATGACGTAAGTCATTATTTTGAGATATTAGAGATAGCAAGTCACAATTACAAAATGCTATGTCGTAATTATGACATACTAAGTCATTAGTATGGAAAACCTCACTATCATGACTTCCAGGGCTTCCACACTACTCAGTATCTGAAAGGTGGCAGTGCAGTGGGGTGGTTTGCACTGGCATCCACTAACATCTTTACTGGACATTGTATAACTCCACTTACATAAGTTAAGACCCATAACATATATAGCTGCTTAATAATGTAATAATATGCAGTACTGTGAAAAAGACAGAGGCCACTCTTCATCTGACCTCCATTGAAAGCAGCTGTGAAATTTTTCAGATGTTTCTGAGGAGATTAGACACAAGACAGTCCACTTGCACAAGGAAGGAGAATGTCAAAGGACAATGAAAAAAAACAGGAGGTTCAAAAAAGTATTGAAAGATCATAGAAGACCTTTTGGACCCATACTGTCACCATCAGATACACAGAAGTAGTAAACCATTCATCTTTAAAAGAGACAGGAGAAAATCAAGTGTCACTCTTCCTTCTGCATGGACTGACCACCCCAGAGTCTAGCGTCCAGACATCAGCAATGCTGAATGTGTCTGGTATCACTTGGACGGTGAGAAGCAGAAAATGCATCCAGCTTCTAAGACTGAACCTTTTTTTTGGAAAAATACCTGCAGATTTCTTCAAAAAAATTTACAATTGTTACAAAAATAATGGAAGATGTTACGAAGACAAAGGCTGGACACACTAAATGTTTACAAATTTATTCTCTGGTGGAGTCTCTGGTGGAATTTTCTGTTCAATGGGTTTTCTACTTTTTTCCTGATGCTGAAAAAGCAACAACTTGTGTTTAATGGCAATTTAATTTAATGGAAATGAAATAAATGAAGGGCGATCTCTAAATTTTGCACAGCCTTTATCCTATAATGGAGCCCCAACTCGAGACACAACAATGGCGAGTAGATAAGCATTAAATGGCCATTTGTTTAATCACTGTCAAGCTATAGTTATATACGCTGGGCCAATACGATCCCAGTTAAACTGCTGGTTCTACTGATAATGTATTTCAAATGTGGAAGCAGCACTTTCATCACTCTAAATGCTCACTCAAGCTGAAAGCCACCCTCAAGGGCTGAGGTGTGATGAGAGACGTTTCAGCAAAGGCATTTCGACAGGCACTGATTTAAATGGAACAATCACTTACAGGTGAGTGCTTTTACAGGACTAATGTTTGGCAGAAAATGTACCGTTTTACTTGAACGCACCCCAGTTCATGCAGCAACACTGGGGTGGCACTGAGTCTCAAGCAAATAACTGAAGTCCAAACGAGCTTCTTGTTAAGCATTTAGTGGGACGAGCGCCATTTCCCGTAGAGCCGTCCACATGGGCTTCTGTCCCACTATTTGATTTCAATAGTTTTTAAAAGTACATTTAGACACCACACGTTCTGACATGGATAGAGTTGCACCATCTGTGCTTAGTTTCAGATTCTTTGAAGAAGTGTGCAGCCTGAATTCTGCCTCTAACCCATTTACTTTCTCATTGGTCTCTGCCTTGTTTCAAATGTGCTAGGCAAAGACAAGCTCCAACAGTTCTTCGCCATTACGAGAGTAAAATGTTTAATGACAGGAAATGAGAAGAAGCTCGTATAACATTGTGAGTCACAAGCAAACAATAATCTGAAAAGCTTTATTGATTTTTTTTTTTTTATAAAGCATTGCAAGTATGGTAATTATACTCTTCAAGTGTTAATACATGTACAAAACGCAATGCACTGAGCAACATCTAGCGTTAAATACTACAGAGAAACTGTACATCCACCTCACATTAGTTGCCATTTATCATCCAACCACATTTGGTACATGTACTTTTGAGTTGAAAGCTACTGCTGTACCTATATCACCGTTCCTCCACGCAGTACCATTCTAGCGTTATTCTACTCATAAACAATGTACCACAAAACTTTACAACAGAACTACGTATGAGGATCACAGGCACTATTATAAATATATACAATAGATTTAATTACTCAAGTCAATCCAACTGATGCATCTTCAGATGTATGAGTTGTGTTAGGCCTTCAAACGCAGTGATTTGCCATCGGGTGATGTACAAATGTCCTTAATTTTTGGTTCCATGTTCCATCAGTTCTTTTTATGGAGAAGCTTCCCTGGAAGATTAAAGAAGAAACAGTGCTATTGTGTAAAGCCACTCCATTTACATGGTTTCTCAGTAGTAAAAAGTACAGATGTTTGTATCCTGGTGACACCCATTTGATGTTCAAAAAATGCCTAATTTGAGGTAAATTTAGTCAGGGGGTGTCCACAATAACAGAAACGCCACATGGAATACTCATTGGCCGTGTTATCAGGTACATCTACAATACAGGTGCACCTTGTAGGCTTTACTTTCTTGGTCCTACAAGGAAAATTTGTAATTTTGCTGGACAGCCAGGGAGCAGCACAGCGTCACTAGCAAAGCAGGCCAGCATGGGGCAGTGGGGAGTTGTGTCTTGCCCAAAGACAAAACTAGGAATACTCAGTCTGTTCTGGGATTTCAAACCACAACCTTCCTGTTACTGGCTCAACCCTACCACTGCTAAGATTGCCACACAATATACGATACTGGGGTGTCATATTAAACACCCAGCACAGGTTGAATAATACTAAAAAACTCAACAAGGTGAGCAAAGCAGGGGGAATCGATACCCCTAAAAACATTATCCAGCATTTATATGGAGATGTCTTACAGAAAGTCAAGGGTCTTATTCACTTTTCTGCTGGATGTACATCCAGGGAATACTCTCATGGCCATAGAACAGACAGATAAATGGACAGACAGACAGACGACAGGCAGATGAGCTAACTTGATAGCTCAGTCATGTTTGCTTGGATTGTTTTCATTAAGTCGTCAACTTTCACTTGGCAAGTTTCTCCAAATAAAGGTACTAGATTGTATCTGGGTCAGTGCCTCTCTTGTCACTGAGCTGGGCCCCTCAAGGGTCCATCTCAGTACCTTTAGTCAGGGAACATAACTGAACCATAATCCACTGAACTGACATGTTCTAAGCTGTACTGACACCACACACCCTGCCTCGCCTCCAGGCTTTTATTTTACTGTTCTGTTTTAAAACATTCAGTTATGAAAAGGTACAAATACCAACTTTTCACCTGGAAAAACATTTATAGAGGGAGATTCACTCAAAAGAGGCCCTGAATATTCTGTAATAACTCTCACTAATCTGAATCAAACAATGTGCAATGAGCTCCTCAATTTATGGAGCTTCAAAGAAGCCGGGATGCCCCTGCGTCGGACCAATAAGGGAGGCGCCAGACATCCGTCGCAACGTTTAACCTCCATTTGCAACTTCCAGGTGCAGACCCCCCGTACCCCTTCATGTGTCTGGCAGAAAACGGAAGTCACTTCCAACATCGCATGTAATGCAATCGATTACACACTCGTCAAGATAGGTTGCTTCATCCTAATGGGAGTTACAGCAGAACATTTGAGGCCTCTTTCTAGTGAATCTCCCTGTATATATAAACCTAAACATGAAAGACAAGAATTCTGGCAAAATCTGATAGCCATTCAGAGGACAGAGGAAAGTTATTCTTAGAATAATATACGTGTATATTGTGTGTCCAGAAGAACAAGATTAACCTATATAGAAAGTAAACACACATTTAGATTTCAAGGGGCCTTCTAATACTTCTAGAGATCATCACTCATCTTTTTCCATGCATAATTTGTGTTTGTCAGTGTTCTTCTTCTGACCACAGCACCACTGCTGGGTGGATGTTTTTTTGTTGGCAGACTATTCTCAACCTAGGAGTGACATTGAGGTGTGTTGAAAACTCCAGCAGCACCACTGTGACTGATACGGTCATAACAGCATCCCACATACTACTATGCTAGTACATTATCAGTGTTACTGCCGTCCAGCACTCAAACACTATCTGAGGAGTGGTGGTAGTAAATATTGACAGATGGGCTGCAGTATATAAATGTAAACATAAAAAATGCACCTACATGGTAGGTAAAAAATGGTTAATGTGTCAATTCTGTTATTGTGTACATGCCCTGTATAGAACACACTCCAGGTCTTGCTTCAAACTAATGAAGTGGCTCAGAACAACTGCTAAACTCACCGAGTCCTTTCAGAAACTTGTTCACTCCACTCTGCTCTGTATCTGGTAACTCCTCCAGGTACTGCTCTACTCTCTGCTCAAACAGACCTAAAACAATACAACCACACTTCAAACATTTTCATAGTTAGGCACTTGAGTGATTTTAGCCATTTGTCATAACCTCAAAGTGGCACCCTTATTACCAACAGATGGCAGCAGAGAGCTGGATTTGCCCCACCATGGTTTTCAGATTACAATGGGTGTGGGTTTCATAAAGCCTGCAGTTAACACAATGTAATGTTTTGGTGGTTACTGACCCAATTTAGCAGTCCAACCTATAATTCCCCTTTACCTTTGGCCCTGCACTTCCTCAGCTCTCGGTCCTGAATGAACCCGGCAAACATCTGTGACTCCATGAAAACACCCAGGAAGCGTCGAACGCTCTTGGAGGCCACAGACTTGCGGAAAGCTTCACGCTGGAAAATGCGCTCCCCTCTCTCACCCTGGGTCAGGAACAGAGAGTAGTGGCCGATGGTCTCCAGGAAGAAGCGGATGAAGGCCTCTGACACCACGCTGTTCAAGGAATTGCACTCTGGGGGAAATTGGAAAAAGAAGCATCACCAACATTCATTAATCAAATGACTAACAGGAAATTAAGGATGGGCAATCCTTTAATTATAATTTTAGATGATATTTTCATATTGGAAAAAGGGGATGCTCTTAAAAAACCCACAGTTTATCATCCATTCTTATCTTTCATACTTGAAAAGTGATAATAAAATAAAAACCTGCAGTCTTGCAGACTAATTTGGCTCCTTTAAATTTTGTGTTTTATACTGTAATTTTTTACAAGCAGAAGATTTTTTCTTTGCAGTTCACCTGCTGACTACTATTGTGCATTCCTTCCATGTCAGGCTCCAATATTTGTACTAGGTCATTTCTGCAAGCGCTGTTTGTATCTGAGCATGACTCATGCACAGTTTCTTATGCAACCTGTGCGCAATTAAGTGGCAAATTTATGCAAAAATACAGTCATAATATGATGACATTATTGTCAAATCACTCAAGCTTATAGGAGATTTAAAAAAAAAAACAGATTAGTGGCCTTGCCCTGTGCTCCAAATAATGAAAACTATTATTCCTTTTACTTTTGAGTGCATTAGTCTTGCATCACGTGATTTTACTAACACTCAAACTGACCATTAACCAACACGGACGTTGGCTGTTTGAACAGTTCTGTGAAGTTACGACCATCTAATGAGGCAGCAGCAATAACCTGTTACTGTGTCAGCTAACTGCTCAGCTGTGCTATGAGTCTGAAGCTAACAAAATGCTACTGGTTTCATGCACAATGTCGGCCTCTTTACCATCATCTGACTCGCTGTCAGAGTCTTGATTGATGATGTCGTTCCTCTGCTCCAGGGCCTGCTCCAGAGCAGCTTGTAGCTTGCGTGGTAGGAGGGAGGCCTCATCGTCCAGCTGCACAGTTACACAGTTACAGTGTTGACATTTATTAGCGATGTTTGTCTGCATAAATTCCTCTTAACAACACTAAATCTGACAAGAAACACTTGTTTGCATTTCACTGACTCTTAAATAGGAGTTCACACAAAAAAGGCAAATGATGCTAAGAATAAAACTTCACAGAGACTGGCAAATAAGCTCATGTTAACTGGTTCCCATTAGCTTCGATTTATAGTTAGTCATCATTTGTGTAGTTTTTGTGCTTGTTAGGAAGTCACAGCAGACATGAACTCTTAATTAGTGCACTGAAGCAGTGTTCTGGGGTATTTTGATAGACATACCTGTCTAATGAACTTGTCTGTTCCCAGATCAACCATCAGGGCCTGAAATGAGAGAAGATCAGTTAGAATAAGACCAACATTCTGCTTTAATCACATGGCGTTCATTTGCTGTGGGAACTGCACTAAGTCATATCATCTCCAGATGCTCATCCACAACAGATGGCGCTTGACAAGCAATTAAAGCTGCAGAGTTAAAATGACAAGCATCTTAAAGTGCTGCTTGTATGTACGTACAAGGTCAGCCCTAATGGACTTTACAAGAGCACTCATGGTCAAGAAGTAACAGGGTTGACGCCTCTTCCATCAAAACTGCTCAATGAGTGTGAAAGGCCCCGTAGGGAGCAGTCCTGAAGCCTGTAGCGAGCCTGGCAATGCCCCTCAGGCAGCTGGGAGCAATGCTCATGAAGGAGATGGGGGGGCAGGCTGCCAGAAACTCAAAGCTGGAGCTTAAGGAGCTGACGCCAATTTAAAGACTCATACACAGGAATTGGCCCTTGTTCTGGGCACAGTGTTCCATGTGTGATGCTTTCTCCCTCGCTTCCTGGAAGCTGGGAAAGATAAATCTGGCCTGACTCCCTTTCATTTCTTGGTATATGAGCTCAGCGCAGCAGGTCAATGGCCAGGCAGTTTATTTGAGTAACTGAAGACTGAAGAGACAACAGCAACAAATAAAAAAGAATGGTTTGGTGATAGAAGGTTATGAAAAGGTTATGATTAAGAAAACCTCAGATTAAACAGCAATGGAAAAGGATTTGCTCAAAAAATTGCCTGAAATAATTTTTCCTGTGTAAAATGGACGACTATGATAGAACATGCCTGTGAGGACATGAATGAGCTTAAATGTAGGCTTCTACACCATACGTTTCTGTGGTGACCAGGCTGCTGTGTTTGCAAATGTAGTCAAAGTTTGGATGAGCAAAAGAAAAAAAAAAAAAAAAAAAATCTTGGAAAATAAAAAAGCCGTCTATCTGCTGGGGGCAGATAAACAGCCTATTGAATGGGCTCATCAGATAAACCACAGAGTAACTCAGAGAGCAAATGATGAGATGAGGGCCGTCAGAATAACTCCATTAAACTTTTACAATATATATTAAAAGTGCTCAACAGATCAACAATGATTCATTCAGGCTTAATGACGATAATGCAAAATTAACATTACCTTACTGGTCTCTTTACTGGTTGCTTTAAAGGCTTCCTGGGAGTCTTCTGGAAATGTTAAAAAGCTACACGTGTTTTTTTTTGTGATCTTATTATTTGGCTTTATTTTTTTATTTATTTATTTGATTAACCATAAATATATTTGGTTGATTACCTGATTTCTGCTAAAACTGATGATGATAGGCTTAGACAAAATAAATTGCTGGTATACTAGTCTCACAGGGTTAGACATGATCTCATAATGAGAATACACGCCTGGGGACAACTTGTAATAACTTGTGTTGAGAGTTGCCACTCAGTAGTCTTCCAGGGCTATTAAACACTAGAGGGCACTACCAAGCAAGTCCAAAATGAATGGGCTTTGGTTCTAGATCATTGTTTATAAGTGCATCATTCTTCATCATTCTTACATGGCCACAGAACATCAAAGAATATTAAAATAAATAGTGGTGTTATCTTTTTGAGCTTTTTAAATCTCCAGTTTTAGGTCTCATGAATGTGTTTGAGTGCAAAGGGAAGGCAAACTGCTCAGCACAGCAATCATTCAGTACTCAGTAGAAATAATGCTAGCGTTATACTGCCCAAAACCTGTTTGCTGTAGAAAAACGGTATGACATTGGTAATTTTTCTGTGATTTTCCACTGGAATACATCCTCCTACTTTCACTAATTAAAAGAAGGTCCACACAAATGGTTTGAAACACGTTTAAGTTCTCATTTTTATCATGTAGCTCTATTCACCTCTAGAGCACTTGCTCATGGGCGCCCTCTAGCATTTTGCAGTCAAGCTTTTGGTATAACAGGAGACATAGGAAGTGGCCAGGCTCTCTTTAAACTGGCTCTGATTGAATCTTTGTTGCTGGATTGTGGTGAAATTGCACATTCCATCTAAAATCCGCCCCCAGATTCCTCTAGTCCGGGATCTTTCAATGTTGGGTGTACAGTCAATAGTAAAAACCAAAACAAGCTAGCCTGTGAAACACTATTGTTGGCTAACTCAACTGAGGTATCATTCATTTTTACCATATTTAATATGTTCTCTGCACACATGAGACTCATTTACATGCTTTTTGGGGGTCCAGCCAGGAGTTGATGACGTAAAAGCGTGTTGTTGGTCTGACAATACTGGTGAGCGCACCCACGTTGATCTCTGCTTTCATGATGGGTTGGTTTGGTTCTGGGCTGCATCCAAAACCACATACTACATAGCTGAAGGCACTTCTACTGTTCGTGCACTTTTTAGACATAGTATTTAGTATGGCAGTTTTGGACACAGCCAGAAATTTCGCATTCAGTTTGTCCCACCTCTAGTAAGTCTACCATCCCATCCACATGTAGTCCAAAGTTTCTCCTGGTGGTCCCCAGACGTCCTCACAACAAGATAACGACTAGCGCAAAATGACCACTTATGTGTATGCTTACATTTTCGAAAGTGTGTAAGAGATGAGCATTACCTCCTCCACTGGCAGTTCCTTAAGTTTGGGCAGCGAGCTGGACAAGATGCCCACAAGGAAGGGAGTGGGGCAGCAGACAATGTCCACCATTGAGGTGGGCAGCACGGGGATGAAGGTATGCTGCCAGGAGAAGGGGTACAGCAGGGCCACCACCGCATGCACACAGCTAGACAGGGTGCTGCAAACAGACAAAAACACACTTGCTACCATCACCTGGCCTTAATAAACACAAATTCACAGCTAAATCATGCATAGCTCCTCAGCAAACTCGGTTATGGACGCTGCTGTGGAAACAGAGCAGGGCCAACCCAGAGTTTTCCAGTTTATCCTGGCTTTGCAGAAGAGACAGTGGAATCTGTGATCACTTGAGTTTGCAAGAAAATAACCATGCTATTAACATTAATAGTATAATAACTTTGTAGGTAGTTTGACCAGAGGAGGATGTGTCCCCCCTTGTGAGCCTTGATTCCTCCCAGGGTTTCTTCCTCAGCTCTGAGGGAGGTTCTCCTTGCCACTGTCGCCCTGGGCTTGCTCACCTGGGGGTTTTTACATTCTTGTTAAAACTGTCTTTTCTGGAATTCTGTGAAGCTGCTTTGTGACAACATAAGCAGTAAAAAGCACTACAAATAAATTTGACTTGACTTTTATATCACAGAGTGGGAGCAGTTTAGCTAATAGGGCCTAAGATATCTGGAGGCCATGATAATCAGTCAGGGACACAGACATGGTCAAATCTAGCTGTTACAAGCTGTGTTTTGTCTAAAGCAAAAAGTATACAAAATGTGTTGCTGCCAGTACAAAAAAGATGGCAAAAACAAACAGACATCTTTGTGGGGGGCATCAACTCTAATCCTTCATCGATTTAGAATCACATTCCCAATTAGAGACAAAGCCATGCTTTCTCTCCTCTCCTCTAGCTTCAGGGTAAATGACAAAACAATAGATGACATTATAACAACAATGCTGGGAAAACACCTGTCCATCTTTTCAATCCCTTTCTTCCTTGTTCTAAGTGGTGGGATTAGCTTGCTTCTTTAAGTGCTAAGTGGTCTGATGTTATTAGGAGTTAGAGCTGACGTTAGTGATGATGTTAGTGATGACATTTTGTAATCAAGGAATCAGTTCTGATGACTAATAACCCGAGGTCAAAACTGCAATAAAAACGGACCTAAGTGAACAATCCTTTTTGAAGAGGAAGATTTTTGAAGAAAATATTTTTATTTAAAAATATTCTAAGAAGGTTTCACTAAAAATGTAAAAGACTAATAATGCATAAATAGGGCTGAATCTCAAATGACTCCCTATAAAGTGCACTGTATACACCATGAAACTCTGGTTACTACAGACAGAGCTCAAAATGTTAGATAAGGAGTCGTGCAGTTAATGGCTGAATGTAAATGGATTTTATTCAACACAATGTGCTATTCAGGTGGAGAAGCCATTATGTATTGTCCTAATAGTGCAGTACATTTTGAGCAGGGAGCAATTTGCAATTCAAGTTGGGTATATGCATGAGATTCTATACGTTTTTCGCCAGTTTCAGGAGCAAATCTGCCCGAATGTTTAGTATGAAACTGTCTCAATGCATCAGGTAGAGCTGCATAAAAGGAGGAGTGACCAAATGATGCATGACAAATGACAAATTTACATATGTGAGAAGTAGCAGCACAAAAAATGCAGTAATGCAGATTTAATGTACTGTTATCATTTGGCAAACTTTTCTAAGTCTCAGTAAAAGAAGTCCACATATTGCCACCTTCATTTACTGTTTCGTCTGTTTGTTTCACAGCCTCTTTAAAGCCTCCTCACCTCTCGGGTGAGTAGCTGGTGGGTGGGGCTACACACAGTCCGCATGACAACCTGCAGTCTTGGTAAACTAAATGTTGAATTTGGGCACATATTGTGGTCTGTACATCTGACCCTCTATTTCTGACCACACACCTGAAAGAATCTGTGAGATCTCACAGCTGGAGCTAAGCACCAAAATCACAAATAGCACGCTGTCCTTCTCACGGTCCGCGGGTTGTTGACAGTGGCTGACCCTCTCTCCCTCTGTCCCCTAATGCCACACAAGCCCGTGTATACAGAGGCAGAACAAATAAATCAGCAGAACCAAACCAGTTCCAGCTATAAATTGGAGTGGATTAGATCGAGAGCAACAATCGAAAGTGGTATGTAAACTGGAGGTAAAATGCCCTCATCATCATAACGGCCATCTAAAGTTACATTTCACAGAGAAGTACAAAAGAATGGCACGTGTGTGTGTGAGAGAGTGAGAGAGACAGAGAGAGAGAGGGAGAGTGTGAGAGAGACAGAGAGAGGGGGATAGAGAGTGAGAGAGAGAATGAGAGAGAGTGAGAGAGACAGCGAGAGAGCGTGAGAGTGAGAGAGAGAGAGAAATTGAGAGACACAGTGAGAGAGAGAGAGAAAGAGAGAGGGAGAGAGAGTGAGAGAGAGAGTGAGAGAGAGAGGGAGAGAGAGGGAGAGAGAGAGAGGGAGAGAAAGAGAGAGACGGGGGGGGGGGAGAGAAAGAGAGAGTAACAGCTGCTTCTTTTAACTACAGTGCAAATTAACCATAGTCTCTTAGTCACTTTTGCCTTCAGAACTGCCTTAATTCTTCATGGCATACTTTCTACAAGGTGGTGGAAGCATTCCTCAGAGATTTTGTTCATTTATTTGAGTTACTGTTGCATTTCTGTCATCTCGAACCAGTCTGCCCATTCTCCTCTGACCTCTCACATCAACAAGGTATTTTCGTCCACACATTTGCCGCTCACTGGATATTTTCTCTGTTTCTGACCATTCTCTGTAAACCCTAGAAACGGTTGTGCGTGAAAATCCCAGTAGATCAGCAGTTTCTGAAATACTCAGACCAGCCAGTCTGGCAGCAACAACCATGTCACGTTCAAAGTTCAAGCATTCTGATGCTTGGTTTGCACTTCATCAAGTTGTCTTCACCACCTCTACATGCCTAAATGCATTGAGTTTGATGTGATTGTGATTGGCTGTGATTGGCTGATTAGCTATTTGTGTTAACAAGCAACTCAACAAGTGTACCTAATAAGGTGGCCAGGGAGTGTACATACCAGCTGACTGATAAAATCAGCCAACACTATATTCAGATTCTTATCATTAATATTATATTATCATGACTATGTGAGTATTTCCTGTTTACTTGAGTTTGAGAAACTACGGACAGACAGCTCATCATATCATATCTGTCAGTAAAGTACTACTTATTCACAGCCTAAAACAGGTCTGTTTTACTTTTAATCACTTTAATCACATATTTTTTGGTTTTATTTTTTCTGATATTTTAAACTGTTGCAAATAAATAACAAATAAATTGGAAAAAAAATCCATACTGAAGTTTGTTCCCTGTAGAGGATATGTTAACTTCTATTCACCTAGAAAACCAACAAAGCATGTAATAAGATCAGGTGTTCAAGCTTTTGTATATTAATATTTGTTACTGACCACTTAGCTCCTTGACACTAGCAATCGTGAGAAAGTTTTCATATCAGTAGGGCCCTAAATACATAAGGTGTTCTAGGAAATATGTGCCGATAGTCTTAACTGTGGCATGCTAGAACAGGGAGAGCAGAGCAAGAGGTTTTAAAAATCTAGCCAGAGGCAAGGCAGAATCTAATAGCCACTACCTAAGCTGTCAGGGAGGCTCAAGCCTCGGAGATAAATACATATACACCTGTGAGAAATGAGGAGGGAGGAATATAAAACCATGAACACAGTTTAAGCACGACTCTTACTTTACTTAGAAAATGTGTCGGGTTGTCAAAATGAAACTTTAATGAGCTAAAAGCAACACACTGTGGGTCAGTGTGGATATAGATACAGCTGATGGGTGTGTGAGTAAAAATGATAGTGTGCTATCATCAGCATAAGTATGGTTAGTAAGACTTGAACACATTTCTCCTGTGAAGACTTCAATGCTATTGCTGGAGGTCTGTGTGATATACAATGTCATGCCAAATAATCATGGGACTCTCCATTCAACTACAACACAGACACAGATAGGCATAGTGGTGTGGTATACCAAAAACACTGGGAAAAACTAGGCTGTCACTGTCGATTACACTAGTAATTGAGGAACCTACTGATTATTTTGAGGATTTATTAAGCAACTGAGTTTTTAAAATGACCAAACAAAATTAATTTAACTGAATATGTGTATATATGTACATATATATCTCGCTGGTCTCAGAACAAACCTTTCCATTTTTCTCAATTTTGAGTATTTATCAGAATCCAAAAGAAACTGTTGTCCTTTACATTGTGTGTAAATTTCATGATAAATAGACAAAAATGACTCGGAAAGTGCACAGGTGAGAATGTATGGCTCCCCCCCCGGATCTAAATCCAAATGCTCCTGTTTTATCTGCTAAACTCAACTGTGGTGAATTCTGATGGCAACGTTGCCGTTTTTATAGAAGTAATGAGATCACCAGCTGTTTGGCTTCTGGCTGAAGAGGCTTGTGAGTTCAGCTGTATCCTGTAGGTGCTATTAACCATGTGTTTTCACATGCTGTTCTGAGCTGATAAGTGCTACAGAATACTAAATATTCTCTTAAACTCAAAAAGACAGTGGTTAACATTGTGCAACCTGTTCTAGAACAACAGAAAATGTTTTCTGTGCTGTAACCATTTCATAACACATAAACAACAGTGTAACGCCATACAAACGTGATAAAACACAGTCACTACCAGTAAAGTTTGCCTCCAAATTTTTCTTTCTCTTTTTTCACTTTAGGTCTCGGTGTAATACCAATCTCTCACACCTTCTGTACTCCAAAAGAACTCTTCTCACACAAAAGGCAAACATCTACCCTCATAATCTGCCACTGATAAGGAAGCTGAGCCAGGGAAAGTCATTTAGCTCAGGGAGATCAAAACCAGCCAACGTGCTAAAGGTTAACTCTTTCCTTCCATTAAACAACCACTCAAAACAAAGAGAAGGAGCTGCATAAGGCAGAACACTGGAGCAGTTGTTTTAAGCCCAGTTAAGTAATCCCTGTATGATGGATTTATGAAATTCAGAACCCAGGCTGTGATTCCTGTGCAGGACTTGACTCATCTGCTTGGCTGTGTTTCACTGTGTGGCTGGGCAGCTGATTTCTCCAAGCAATAACACGGCTGATACAAAATCGTTGAAGATACATTGGGGAGAGTTCCTAAGTGCCACAAAAAAGCCGTTTTAGGTCCACTTACGTTTCACAATCCTTCGCGGCCTACGAAGCACAGAAAGGGTTAAGAGAGAGCTTGAACAGCTCTGAGAGAGCTTTTCCTAACATGGAGAGTTTTCTTTCTGTCGGATCATAAGCATAAGACCCACCCAGGGACACACATATCCTACCTGTCTGAATATCCTGTTTTGAACAGTGCCAAACCCATGGGTGTCAGACTTTAAAAGACTGCAACAAGAGAGATGGCTATTATGATGAAGGGGTGTGTGCTCAGTAAACTAAGCCTTTTAAAATTAAAACCCAACTAACAGGCTTTGAAAAAGGTTTGTTCAGTTGCAAAGGAGATCCTGGTGGTTTTGTATGTCATTTTCATCATGATGTTTTACCCTAGCCATCCATCCTGAAATATCTAGACCCCCACCTACATCAGCTAGAGATACCAATCCCATACTCATTGTTCATAATGGTCACATAACAGAAGGAAAAGACTAATTTCAACCCTAAAATATCACAGAATTGCTTGTAGTACAACATAACTTAAAGCAAACTAGGTTTTGTGGTTACTGTAGCCAAGTGTAGGCTAACACTGATTAAGAACAATACTAGTTTATCCACAAAGCACATATTTGGGAGTTGCTATTATGTCAGCTGTGTGGAAATACAGCACTATGCAAAAGTCAGAGACAATCCTTCCATCTGATAAATTTTAAAAACAGCCTTTATGTACAAATTATTTATTTTCAAATATCAGGGAGAAAAGTAGAAACTTGAGCAACTACTATAATGTTGTTCAGTATTCAGCATAAATGTCCTTCCACTGGTGAGAAGTACTTTAATTTATAAAGTATTATAAATATTATATTATATTATAAATATATTATATAATATATTTATATATTATATAATAAATATATTATATAAATAAATATTATAATATATTATAAATATATTATATTATAGTGGTTGATTAAAGGGATCTGTTGTCACGTTCCTGTGAGATTGACTCAAAAATGACTGAGGGAACTCCAGGTTTGGTAAATTATAGAAGGTAGAGCTCATTGGTAATTAACGTAAAAACAGCATCCAGGTTAAACTAATCCTGTTCAAACAGTGCATTAGAAGAAGCATTAACACCAGCCAGCTGACATGCACGTACATTACACATGACTGAATCAGCGCCTAGGTCTACGTCAAGTTTTGGACCGTCTTTAAACTGTGGTCTATTCTGTGTATCTGTATGCTATAAACTGTTTGAACAAGCGTGCTTTGATACAGAGAATGTCTCTGTCAGTCACCCAGTGGCACTGAGGTCACTTATCAGAGAGGAGTACACACACACACACACACACAGGAAGTACATTCCTTCCCTTCACAGTCACTGCCAGCCCCAGCCCCCCCCCATGTTGTTTGTTTAAACTAGCCACTGATTTGAGTAGATTAGATTTTCACAAATAACCCGCTGCCTAATGTTGCCCGCAGCCCGCCCACAGGCTTCCGTGACTGAACATGTCCATTTGTGGGGAGGGGGTCCACCACAGCCCCTGGGGACCCTGCTCTCCATTTCATCCTCCATCCGCCCCTGCCCAGCGTCCTGGGACTTGCCAGGGACTGTGCCCCATGGCTCTGCCCTGACACACTTCCACATCTAGATCAACAAGTCACTCTTGGAAGTTTGGCCCATGTTTGACTGGGGCAGTGGCGGGTGCGGTGCAGAGATGCCTCCCCTGATTAATTTAGCAGTGGCCTCCACGGAGCAGACATTAGGTCTTTGCTGCCCAAAACCTCAGTGGAAAGCCGCTATTAGCCAGATGCCCTGGGTGGACACTAAGAATCTGCCAGACTAAATGGGTCAGGACAATAAAGTTGGCCACTTTATTTTCAGAGGAGACATGCAAGCTTTGGTAGAATTATAGTACCAGTGCTATGGTTGGTATTTCATTCACAAAATTCAGGAGTCCCTGAGAACAATGTTTGCCCCCTTACTCTGAAACAAATCCTTGCCTTTATTTTTAGATCAACTCTAAAAAAAAGTCAGACTACACAAATGTAAACATCAATAAAAGAGTTATACTGCTGTGAGTGCATGGAAAAGTGAACGTGACACTGCAGTTCAGTGTGAAAGGCCATTATTGAGAACATCTGGTCTAAGCCCACTTGTTGCTTGTCACAGTGGTCAGCATGTTTTTAGAAGCCCAGCCAAGTTGTGGAGGATTATTTGACCATGTTTGGTCTGAAGAGGGAAGATTTTTGAGAGAGGCAATAGAGGCCACATGCAGTATGTGACGTAATGCTACTTAGACACTTTTCACTCATCTCACAACCTCAGCCTCACTCTGTAAATAGCATACACAAGCTAAGTCAACAACCAGCCACTGTTAAAGTAATAAGGTCAGTCCAAGGGTGTCTTACCTGAGCTTATCGGCCACAAAGATGACCCTGCGCTCCAGCAGCAGTGAGGCGAAGACACGTACCACTTGTCTCACACTCAGACAGCTGAAGAGGCTTTCGAAATCCACATGCTCCAGCCTGGAGTCTGTAGGCCTCCTTAACTCTATCACCTTTGGAAAGAAAACAGGTGAAAACAGGACTGGTCAAACTGATCCTACAGAATCAAAATTTGTTTTGGTAGAAAATTCGAAAATTCAACATTTTTGATTCAGGCTTCACTGATTACTTTGGGATTCAGGTAGTGTTGCAATATCTTGTGTTTTTGTGATACATACTGCAATGTTTGAAATATAAACTGGATAAAATATTCCAAAACAAAGCTAACTATCACTCTAATAATGGAAACGGTAGATTTAGAGAGAAAATTAAGACAGTAGTTCAGCATTTTTGTCATAGTATCACAAATTAGATAAATACCATCTTAAAATTATATTGCTCTAAACTGCAATAGCAATATAACTTCCAGCATATAAAAAAGCACATTAGTGAACCCTTGATGCGACAAGGTCAACAACTGGCCTGCATTATTTTGGTCCCAGATTAATCATACGAATGGCTTAATGCATTAAAACACCCAAAGAACGTCTGTGATTGGTCAGGATGCTCACAGCACACAATAATATATTTGGTGATTGGTTAGAGGCTCATTTGCACATTACCCACTTCTGAAATATGAGAATTCTGAAAACTGATTTAGGGCTAATGATTCAGCTATCTTACCTCGTTACCTGCACCAGGCAGGAAGGTTTTAACTTTGATCGTTTTGCCAGGGGCTGGGAATGGAGACTCCATCAGACTGCGCATGAAGGGGTAGACCAGCGCTGCTGAGATCCCTCTCCTCCTCTCCACTTCATCCAGGATCTGGAAAAAGGTACCAAAATGGACTAGAGGTAGGTGATATGGCAAAAATATGACAATCACAACACTTCAAGGGATTTTCACGACATTCAATATGCAAAACTATGAATGGTAAAAATATTTACTCAACCTTTCACACACATTACATTCAATCACCCCTTTAAGGCAGATGCCAAAAATCTCTCCATCAATAACTCAGTTTATTTCATATGTAAAGAATGAGATCTAAGGAAACCACAAAATCAGTTTTATTAAATTTGTCTCACAAAATCCCTTTTTGAACAAGCGAATCACAATAATAGGAGTATAAATTAGACATCAGAAGTGTTTAATCTTTACTTTTATTGTTCATCGATCTGAACTGTGCTGCCCACTCACTCGGAACCCATAATTCCCCTGGCATCAGATTCAAATGAGTTAAAGGGAACGTAGCCAAAGTCTCGGAATGTATCACGCAAAATATTCAGCTCAATAGGGTTAAACAGGATTAATGTGACATAGTTTATTACCATAATGCTAAAAACCACCATACCGTCCACCCCTAGTCAGAGCCCTTAGAGCGATGGACCATGTGAAATGAATTACATAAAGACTAAGTCATCGCGGTTTGGCCTTCAGGCTTCATATAGAGACTGATTGCAGGGTGTCATAATTAGTTTTTTGTTTTCTGAAGTGTAACCTTACACTGCTGGGCCATGTTTTGTATCCATTTTGGATTCAGGGTTTGATAAAAGTGTATTATGTATCATTCCAGAAACATTTTTCTCAATCCCACAGACATTTTCCACTTATCACTATGCTGACCAATGGTTAGTTGCAGTAGAGTCGTTTTTTTTTTTTTATAAATCTTTCTTGGCTTTTCCCACAATAATCTTACTCTTATCCTCAAACTCCCTATGACATCATGAAAGATGTGGCATGATGGTTTCGCTTAAATTTGCTATACTCTTGAGCTACACATGCTCCTAAGAGAGCGGATTTATGAAGAAACTGATAGGACAGGTAGAAAGAACTCTGTGTTTAATGTTCACACGAGTGAGATGAAAGAGGACGAGGCAAGTATACGAGGATAACGGAGCAAGAGAGATAAAATACGGATTATTCAAAGCAGGATCACTACGGATTCGATGACTGGCTAAGTGCCAGCAGGAGTCAGATATGGGATTTCCCATAAGAAATTTTATATATGGCCATATATCTCTCTATATGCCTATTGTACTGCATTGTAACGTATTGTACTGCACTTATGTAATATATTGCACTGCTCTGTGTTCACGTCTGTTCCTTTTTCTCTCTGTATCAACAATGACTTTTGTTTCTAGCAGTACCTGAGCTCAGGACCGTCTTTCTCTCTAACATACTGGTAACTAGCAAAGATAGTATGTAGCCTGAGTATGCGTAGCCTGAGTATGCGTATCTACAAACGTTCAATGGGATATACACAATACAAATAGAAATTATATTTAGCAGAGGTACACAGTTATATATATATATATATATATATATATATATATATATATATATATATATATACATACACACACTGAAATAGTGTATCTTCAATATACGTCAATGCATGTTTGTTATTGTCCCTCAACATTTGAGCACAACACCTGTCTTTGTATTGTTTTAGCATGAATGGATCAATGGAAATAGTCCAAAAATAACTTGGGGGATAAGACTACATTAACTTAAATTATAAGTAAATTTTTTTTGCCTTTTACTGTAAATATACCATCTTAGAGTTTTTGTTTTTTAAGTAATGATATACAATGACCAAATCACTTCATTAAGAAAACCTCCTTGTATCTAAACTCCTTGTTTATTTAATGGAGTCCATTTACCGTAGAGGAGCATTTTGTAGTTCTACAGTTACAGACTGTAGTCCATCTGTTTCTCTGACACTTTGTTAGCCCCCTTTTACCCTGTGTTCCAGTGGTCAGGACCCCCATGGACCCTCACAGAGCAGGTACTATTTAGATGGTGGATGATTTTCAGCACTGCAGCCACACTGGTGGTAGCTGTGCTATTGTCTCTGACTTTACATCTACAAGGTGGACCAACAAGGTAGGCGTGTCTAATAGAGTGGACCGTGAGTGGACACAGCGTTTAAAAATTCCAGCAGAACTGCTGCGTCTGATCCACTCATACCAGCACAACACACACTAACACACCACCACCACGGCAGTGTTACTGCAGTGCTGAGAATGACCCACCACCCAAATAGTACCTGCTCTGTGAGGGTCCATGGGGGTCCTGACCACTGAAGAACAGGGTAAAGGGGGATAACAAAGTATGCAGAAAAAAAAAGATTTACTACAGACTGTAAGTGTTCCTATCTGGTAAGTGGAGCTGATAAAATGGACAAAGAGGACAAAGAGTGAGGATACAAAGAGTTGCACTTAATGAAGTGGCCGATTGGTGTACATAACATACGTATTGTCATATATATATATATATATATATATATATATATATATATATATATATATATATATATATATATATATATATATATATATACATATATACATACATACATACATACATACATACATACAACCCCAATTCCAATGAAGTTGGGACGTTGTGTAAAACATAAATAAAAACAGAATACGATGATTTGCAAATCCTTTTCAACCTATATTCAATTGAATACACTACAAAGACAAGATATTTAATGTTCAAACGGATAAACTTTGCTGTTTTTTGCTAATCATTTTGAATTTGATGCCTGCAACACGTTCCAAAGAAGTTGGGACAGGGGCAACAAAAGACTGGGAAAGTTGAGGAATGCTCAAAAAAACACCTGTTTGCAACATTCCACAGGTGAGTGTCATGATTGGGTATAAAGGGGATAAAGGGAGCATCCCTGAAAGGCTTTGTCGTTCACAAGCAAGGATGGGGCAAGGTTCACCACTTTGTGAACAGCTTCGTGAGCAAATAGTCCAACAGTTTAAGAACAACATTTCTCAACGTGCAATTGCAAGGAATTTAGGGATTATCATAATCTACAGTCCAAAATATCATCAAAAGATTCAGAGAATCTGGAGAAATCTGCAAGTAAGTGGCAAGGCAGAAAACCAACATTGAATGCCCGTGACCTTCCATCCCTCAGGTAGCTCTGCATTAAAAACCGACATCATTCTGTAATGGATATTACTACATGGGCTCAGGAACATGTCAGAAAACCATCATCAGTGAACACAGTTCGTCACGCAAGTTAAAACTCTGCCATGCAAAGCGTAAGCCATATATCAACAATACCCAGAAATGTCGCCGGCTTCTCTGGGCCTGAGCTGATCTGAGATGTCTGACGCAAAGTGGAAAAGTGTCCTGTGGTCTGACGAGTCCACATTTCAAATTGTTTTTGGAAATCATGGACGTCGTGTCCTCCGGCCAAAGAGGAAAAAGGACTGTCCAGAATGTTATCAGTGCAAAGTTCAAAAGCCAGCATCTCTGATGGTATGGGGATGTGTTAGTGCCCATGGCATGGGTAACTTGCACATCTGTGAAGGCACCATTAATGCTGAAAGGTACATACAGGTTTTGGAGCAACATATGCTGCCATCCAAGCAACGTCTTGTTCAGGTACATCCTGCTTATTTCAGCAAGACGATGCCAAGCCACATTCTGCACGTGTTACAACAGTGTGGCTTTGTAGTAATAGAGTGCGGGTACTAGACTGGCCTGCCTGCAGCCCAGACCTGTCTCCCATTGAAAACCTGTGGCGCATTATCTAGTGCAAAATACGACAACGGAGACCCCGGACTGTTGAGCAACTGAAGTTGTACATCAAGCAAGAATGGGAAAGAATTCCACCTACAAAGCTTCAACAATTAAAAGGAAAGGTGATGTAACACAGCGGTAAACATGCCCCTGTCCCAACTTCTTTGGAATGTGTTGCAGGCATCAAATTCAAAATGAGTGAATATTTGCAAAAAACAATAAAGTTTATCTGTTTGAACATTAAATATCTTTGTAGTGTAAATGTCTTTGTAGTGTATTCAATTGAATATAGGTTGAAAAGGATTTGCAAATCATCGTATTCTGTTTTTATTTCTGTTTCATTTACATAACGTCCCAAATTCATTGGAATATATATATATATATATATATATATATATATATATATATATATATATATATATACACACACACACACACACACACACACACACACACATTATATATGTGTGTGTGTGTGTGTGTGTGTGTGTGTGTGTGTGTGTGTATTTTTTTTTCTTTTCCCATTTGGACTCATTTGGATGGTGGGCCAGTTTGTTGTGGCTGCCCTGAGGGAGGTGGGGTCAGCATGGAGGAGGCATGACTATGAGCTCACCTTGGAGAACAGGTCGAAACATCCCAGCCTGCTGATGACACAATACACTTCTGGAAGGCGAGGTCCTTTCCCGCTTGGCTGCATAAGAGGAAAGATCATACACATGAAATGGCAAAGAGCATGTAACAACAGACCCAAGCATTCACCATAATTTCCATAGTCAATATACAGACAGCAGGCAGAGAGAGAGAGACAGAGAGAGACAGAGACGGAGAGAGAGAGAGAGAGAGAGAGAGAGAGAGAGAGAGAGAGAGAGAGAGACAGAGACAGAGACAGAGAGAGAGACACAGAGAGAGAGAAAGAGAGAGAGAGACAGACACAGACAGAGAGAGACACAGATAGAGAGAGAGAGAACAGGGAGAGACAGAGAGAGAGCCATCACCCTGGTAAACCACTTAAAACGGTGCTTTGAAAGGTAAAAACCACATCAATGGGTTTGGGTGAGCCACAGTTTTCCTGCTGTTTAAATTGACTTGTTAAGAGGTCCTTTTAAAAACCTGAGGACTGAAGCGTTAGTGTAACGGCTCTATTCAGACTACATTGACCCAGGCTGCGTTGTATGATCTGTCTTTATGGTTAAGCTTTACTTTCACATGGTGATAATCCACAGTCTGGAAGAACACACAGTCCTCAGGATGAGTCTTCCATTCTAAACAACTTACAGGTGCAGCTGCACAACGTTAATGATTAGTCATACACAGTCCACTAAATAATCAAAGCCTAGCCTTTTTCTGAGGAATCAGTCAGGTTATTAGAATCGCCTTCCAGCGCATGCACACACATCCACACACAAAGGAATTCTCGATTTCACTTCTCCATATTAGGTATGCAATTCTCTTCTGCTGCCTTTTTACAAATGGATGATTAAGTCAAGCATGTGGAGCTAGGCTGAAATCCTCAGGAATGCTGCCCTGATGCCAGCCCCTGGACTTCCTCCATGCAAAACTCTCCCCACAGGCCTGCTCTCAAACAGGACATCCACATCTACTCTAGAAAAAACCTCCAGCACTTCAGGTCCATTTTTATCAAATGTCTCAGAGCTAGAGTGATTCCCCTTCATATGAGATCATGTTCATACCTTTCCAGTACAGCACAAATGTCAGAGACCACCCTTCGTTTATTTAATTTCCAGTCAAAACAACCATTAAGTACAAGTTATTTATTTTTTCTGTAGATTAGACGTATGATAATCCACTTACATAAGGAAGCGGAAAGTCAAAAGAAAAAGTGGAAAAACAGGATTTTCCAAAACCGCAACTCAAAAAATGACAAAGATCCAAACAAATGCTGCTCTTCACATCTATGCAAGACCTGATCGAACACCAAAACTCTTTCCATCAGATAAACAGTACTTGATGTTTTCTTGTTTAAAGGAATAAGAAAATCAAGCTCCATTCTTTTCCGATCTTAAAAAATCTGGAAAAAACGTTCCACTGTGAGATGACTCAACACTATGGATATGAAAGGATGTGTTGCTGTTACTGAGAAAAGGAACTAGAAAAAATGAATCGCAAATCAAACAAAGGAGCTGTTGGTGCACTCAGAACAATGGACTGGCCCTCCCAGAGCCCCGACCTCAACATCAAGTGTTTAGGATTTTTCTGAATCATGAGAATCAGAAAATTCAACCAATGTCCACGACTGAACCTTGGAGGTGTGGGAAAATATCACTGCAGATTTCTTCGAAAATTTAGGGGGCATAATAAAGGCAAAGAGTGTCGGATTAAATACTGAAAAACTGAAATTCTGCGTGATTGCATGTTTTCTGTTTTTCCCAGGTTATGAAAAGTAAATCACATGTACTTGAGGAATGTTTTGTCTAGAAATTATAAGAATGAAGTGTGGTCACTACTTCACATTACCGTATAAAACAGATACTCTAAGAACTGTCTCTGAGAGGTTTGAAACATATGACTTCCATGGTAGCTCATCAAGTGGATAACCGATTTTCCATGCTTTAATACACAGTCACAATCTAAAACCTGTCACGTTAGACAAAGGCAGACCACACGCACTGGCACAAGTTCAAAGAGTTCGCCTGTACTGATGAGATCCTTAACTCCACAGCTCATAGTCGAGCATGCAAAGTTATTTCACAACAAACCAAAATAAAACTACAAACAAAAACAACTTACTGCATCTTTCTCTACACTGACAAACATTTCTTTTCGTTCTTCTCCTGAGAAAGTCCCATTAAACCGAGGGGGGAAATGTTTATGAGCAGCTGCTCCTCTTTGACCACAAAAAGAAGGAAAGAAAAAGATACAGCCTGACTCGCATTGAAGTGGCTGACCAGTCATCATTTAAACTCCATTCATAGGCTCACCCTGTAATTACAGTGACGCAACATGTGATATATGTGTAGTTTCAGAAACCCAGACCCAACAAACACTCCCAAACAAATGGAGCACAGAAAGAGGAAATAATGAGGTGAGCAGGGACTTACCAGGAGCCGCCTGCAGTACCCAAAGCGCCGGCTGCCATCTTCTCCAGTCAGCATGAAGGAGAACGTCTCACTGCAGCAAAACAAACAAATCATACCCACATTACTATTTGATTTTTTTAGGGGAAAAGTATTCAAACCCAGCCGAGTAGAAACGGTGTTGACGCTGGTGGCTTATTTAAGGCACAAGCAGCGTGGGGAGGAGATGAGGCGGCTGGGGTTCCATGCAGGAGAACCAATTATCTGCACTGGAATTACTAAGAGAAAATAGTCTGGGGTGATTTAGTTTTCATTCTGAGGCTAAACGCAAATAAATTTTTTATAAGCCCACACTGCCTAAAAAGAGCAATTACAGTTTAATTATGAATTATTATGAACGGGGTGGGAAAGCCACATGCATCTTTTAGTTTGACACGGCTGTTAAGGAACAGTAATTACACAGAAAGTCCAACAGCATAATTTTTGGCTAAACACACAGAAAAGTCATAAGGGGCACAACAGCTCTCACCTCAATCCATGACTGTGCTTTTGGAAAAGATGCAGCCAAGCAGAAGAAGAAAGACTTTCAGTGGTTAGTCATGTGTAGGCAGAGGCAGAGAGACTGGTACTGAGGGGGCAATACCTGCTGTACTCAGACACGGGGCTCCAGTCCTTTGCGTCTGGGAAGCAAAACTGGGGAATGGCTTTGAGCCGTTGCTCGGCTTCTCTCATCTGCTTGGTGGGCCTCTCTAGCTGCACGAGTAAGACAGAAAAAGGACAGCTATCAGACAAAAAAATAACTTTTTAAAAATATTTTCCTGCAGTTCCACCACCACTGCTATGTGAAATATGTCTGGAATGGTCATCTCCTACATAAGGTCATTCCCCTTTCCTTGTCCCCAGTGCCCCACTATTCCAATTCAAGATGATGACGTCAGCAGGGTCAACCCTTGAGCAGGCAGACAGCCAACATATTTTCAGTTTCTCAAGGGGACACTGTCAACTAACCATATCTAAGCTAATTAAATCCCCATTTCAGCATAGCTAAACATTTGCTGGCTGTGGCAACGGTCTCCTGGCAACACGCTTGGTGTCAATAGGTCTTTTATACAATCTCTAATGCGAAGCAAAAGCCAATATCTCTAAATCTGAACCCATGGCAGTGATGCACACTTAAAAGACCGAAACAAAACAGTTCTAAAGTGTCTATAAAAATAAAAAACACTACATGAACAGAAGCCACTCCACAACGATTTGGTGTTCAAATAAAAACACCATACATCAAGATGTTGTCAAATCATTACCTTGGGGAACTGGTAGGTGACCTCTGGGATGTACGAGTTCTTAGTGGGCTTCTTCTTCAATGATACAACCACAAAGTACTCAAACAGCTCCCGCTCCTGCCACTCGATAAGCTGGAGCTCCAGCGTGCGATAGCTGGGTGCCCGACGTAGTATGGACTGTAACTTCAGCAGCCTCTGAGTGTGAGCTGAGGACACAGAGCCACAGTGAGCACACACAGACTTATATTGAAGATGAGCATTTCATTATGCCCAAGTAGCAGAGCACAGATCAGACTGCTTACAGTACTAAACATCACAAATAGCTGTTAGGTCATGAAATGTCGTATGTACATTAAGGGCTAGATGTACAAAGACTTTTGCACCAGGTTTCAGGCATAATGAGGACATATTCTACCCAAAAATGCATGTACGAAACAAATGATGCTATCCTAACAAAACCTTGTCTAAAATGACATCATAAGAGGAGGAACAAACATTCTTAACATGTAATGGACGTAAGTCATTTTGGAACATTTCTGTTGGTCTATTCACCATTAAACACATGCAAAATTAGGGAAAAAAGTAAAAAAAGAAAAAAAATGGAGATACAAGGTTTTGCGCAACCACAACACCAAATGTGCTTCCACCCTCATCCTTATCTGAAATGTGGCTAATTACATATTCCATGATGTGAAGTCACAACTTAGCATTAGTTACTTAGTGAATTAGAGACTTTCATCAGCAAAGCCAGCTTTAGCAACCAGATAGATATGCAGATCATGAAGACGTGCTCCGCTCACATTGTTCAGTTGAGAGGACTTTATTAATCCCAAAAAAGGTGATTCATTTGCTCCCTGTCCATACACACAACTAATATATATATATACACATTATATTATTATATTATATTATTTTGTCTTTCAGCCCGTGATTGTTGATGGCTGCACTTTTTCATAATTTCCTTCTAAACCCTGCACCTCACAGGCATGAACCTCTGAGGCTGTGCTTCACTCTGTAGTCAGCATCAACCCCATGATAGGAACTCTGGGAAAATATTCAAAACCCTTTACAGACTACCACTGTCACCTGATCTTAATCTGAATTTAGTCTTTTAGAAGTAAAAGAAAATATATTTCTTGAGGAATTAAATATTTTAATAGTCAAAATATGAGTAAGGCTAATAAACATCTTGAAATTACACACAGAAATGATCACATGCAAGTAAGCCTATTAAACATGTATAACAATACCAGGTATATAAACTATAAGCTACTACTATGAATACCATACCTGAATACCATACCTGAAAGCTCACTGGTTTGTGTGGATTATTTTGGTGAGGCTGAAGTCTTTTAATATCAGTTTAATATCAATACATAGCTTGCATGTTCCAATATTCATATTGCTAATATTTCAACTATTTACTGACCTCAGAATTCAAAGGTTTCAGTGACAATCAGTGGAAAAATGTATGTACACAACAACAGGTTTAGAGAAAACCTGCTTAGATACAGAGTTCCTAATTACTAGGCAGTCCTGTGCACAGTTTGCATGATTAGGTATAGTGTTAATAAACTTTACGCTGATTTCAGATGTACTGTAGCCACATCAAGTCTCATGTACGCACATCTGGTGTATATGTACTGCCAGACAATCCTTTCCCAGATGTTCTGATGTGAAAATGTATTAATATATTGCTATTACAACATTATTTGTGTTGACTTTAACAGCTAATGTAGGATTTTGGCAACCAGATAAAGTCTTACAAGAGATATCTGATAACAGCAACCCTCTGGAGACATTAACTTATGATGCACATTCAGGGTCATGTACAGTTGAATGCTCTGAGGAACAAAAGCTTTGATGACTTTAAAATAAAAATAAAAAAACCTTAAACAAAACAAACCGCCCACCAGGGACCATCACTCAGCAATATGTGCTGAACCGCTCACCTTTGAACCTGTCATCAGAGTCACTCTCACTCTCACTGTTGTCATCTGCAATCAGAAAAAAATGTATTTGATGTCAAATGGCAATTTGGCAAAGCTATGCTTTTGGACCGAGCACTGACCCCTGGGGCACTATTTGGAAGGCTGATGTACTATGAGTGAAAACCTCTACCTCTTAGAGATGCAGTCTCTATATTGTTGAGCGAGAGCTTCTTTAGTCTCTTCTTGCCTCTTTTTGTACAGTAGATAGAGTTTATTCTCTGCACCACCTGATGAGGGAAAAATTATGTTGGTGAACATTGGAGGAATGTGGGTAAAGTCTAAAGTGAGTCACAGGAACACTCAGTAAGTCCTTTGACAGTACAGGATATCAGAACCTGTAAATCTCTGACACTTAATCTGTTTCTTTGGTGTACCATGAAAGGTCTTAAACCTCCAACCTTGTGGTTGTAGTTATGAGTCATTTTACCACTGCAATTTTGGCACAGACCACAAACATAATTCATAAGTTGGTGTCATTATAGCTGCGTTGGCATTGATTCTTGAGACTACGAATAACCTTTTAGAACAATTCAAGAGGAAAAAACCTACACAGTCCTGCAAATCCATTAAGAATCCTGTAAACCTCCTTCTTCTTCTTTTTTCGGCTGCTCCCTTTAGGGGTCGCCACAGCGGATCATCTGCCTCCATCTTGCCCTATCCATTGCCTCCTCTACTTTCACACCAACCAATTACACCAATCTCCGTGTCCACCTTCACTACATCCATAAACCTTCTCTGAGGTCTACCTTCTACCTGGCAGCTCCATCTCCAACATTCTTTGACCAATATATCCACTATTCCTCCTCAACACATGTCCAAACCATCTCAACTTGGCCTCTCTGGCTTTATCTCCAAACTGCTCCACCTTCACTGTCCCTCTGATCTGCTCATTTCTAATCTCGTCCAGCCTTGTCACTCCCAACAAAAATCTCAGCATCTTCATCTCTGCCACCTCCAGCTCAGCCTCCTGTCTTTTAGACAGAGCCACAGTCTCCAAACCATACATCATAGCAGGACGCACTACTGTCTTGTAAACCTTCCCTTTCACTCTTGCTGCTATCCTTCATTCACGCATCAGCCCTGACATCCGTCTCCACCCACTCCATCCTGCCTGCACCCTCTTCCTCACCTCTTTTTTGCACTGTCCATTGCTCTGGATGGTTGACCCAAGATATTTGAAGTCATCCACCTTTACGACTCCTTGCATCTTCAACTTTCCACCTGCCTCCCTCTAATTCACACACATGTATTCCGTCTTATCTCTACTGACCTTCATTCCTCTACAAACCTCCACCTCTCCAGATTCTCTTCCACCTGCTCTCTACTCTCACCACAGATTACAATGTCATCTGCAAACATCATGGTCCATGGAGCCTCCTGCCTGACCTCATCTGTCAACCTGTCCATCACCATTGCAAACAAGAAGGGGCTCAAAGCTGATCCCTGATGTAACCCTACCTTCACCTTGAAACCATCTGCCACTCCAACTGCACGCCTCACCACTGTCTCACTATCCTCATACATGTCCTGCACCACCATAACATACTTTTCAGCTACACCTGACTTCCTCATACAGTATCACAGTTCCTCTCTTGGCACCCCATCATATGCCTTCTCTAGATCCACAAAGACACAATGTAACTCCTTCTGACCTTTTCTGTACTTCTCTACCAACACTCTCAATGCAAAAATTGCATCTGTGGTACTCTTTCTGGGCATGAAACCAAACTGCTGCTCACTGATCTGAACCTCTCGCCTTAGCCTTGCTTCAACAACTCTTTCCCATACCTTCATGGTGTGGCTCATCAACTTTATACCTCTGTAGTTACTGCAGCTCTGCACATCACCCTTGTTCTTAAAAATGGGGACCAATACACTGCTTCTCCACTCATCAGGCATCCTCTCACTCTCCAGCATTTTGTTAAACAACCTGGTTAAAAAGTCCACTGCCACTCTATCCTTTATCAGCCTAACCTGCTGCACATCCTTTCCAGCTCTATCTCTCTGTTTAGCCAAATGATACAAGTCCTTTACTCCTTCTTTACAGTCCAGCCTCTCATACAGCTCATCACAGGCCTGAACCTTTGCCTTTGCCACCATTTTTTTCGCTATGCGACTAGCCTCACAGTACTCCTGCCTACTTCCTTCATTTCTCTGGTTATCCCACTTTTTCTTAGCTGCCTGCTTCTTCTGAATACTCTCCTGGATTTCACCATTCCACCACCAACTTTCCTTGTCTTCTTTCCTCTGACCAGATGAAACACCCAACACATTTTTGCCAGTTTCTCTCACCACCTTAGCTGTAGTTTCCCAGTCCTCAGGTAGCTCCTCACTGCCCCGAAGGGCCTGTTGCAATTTTTCCCTGAACTGCCTGCAACCATCCTTCTCCTTCAGCTTCCACCATCTAATATTTGGTTCTGTCTTCGCTCTCTTCCTCTTCTTTGTTTCTAATCTCATTCTACAGACAACCACCCTATGCTGCCTTGCTACACTTTCCCCTGGCACCACTTTACAATCTCCAATCTGCTTTAGGTGGCATCTCCTGCTAAGGATATAATCCACCTGTGTGCACCTCCCTCCACTCTTGTATGTCACCCTGTGTTCTTCCCTCTTCTGAAAATACGTGTTCACCACAGCCATTTCCATTCTCTTTGCAAAATTTACAACCATCTGACCTTCCGCGTTTCTGTCTTTCACACCATACATACCCAGCACCTCTTCATCCCCTCTGTTCCCTTCACCAACATGTCCACTGAAATCTGCACCAATCACCAATCTCTCCTCTCTAGGGACACCATCTACCACTTCATCCATCTTACTCCAAAATTCCTCTTTCTCCTCTAACTGACAACCAACCTGTGGTTCCCAACCATGTTCAGAGTCCCTACTCTAACCTCTAAGCTCTGAGACTCGAGTGAGTGACGCCACACAGGGGAGGGACGAAGTGAGAAACAGCAGTCAGAGAAGAAAGTCAGTCAGATTATTTTACGTTATGCTCCAAAAAGAGAAAACTGACTATAAATGTTGTTGAAATTTGACTGAATTGTACTTTATCTGATTTGATACTCAGTTGTTGACTGTATAAAATGTTGATATTCCTACTAGGCTACTTCAGTATACAGCATATGGCACTGAATCATGATATAAGTTAGACATTATGATGTTCTGGACCTTCACTTGAGGATATTTTCTTTAATTGGACCTTACTGAATTTTAATTAAAGACCTCTGTACTACTGTAAAGTAAACTTTAAAGGTGTGAAAGGTGACTGAAGCATAAGAAGCTACTTAAAAAGCAACATCACTAGTAGAGGAACCTTGAAACACTCCCGAAAAAAGGTGTTTGTATACAGCCGTATGTCAATGTATCCAAACCAAATTATTTATTTCAGACTTTACTGATTGCATCTTTACCTGGTCTGATTTCATGTTATATGGGACTGTTGTTGATAACTATTTAATGAAAGGCATACTGTGCTCATTTCAGCTGTCGGGTCCAGCTACAACTACTGGTCCAATACGTAGCTCAGGAAAAACAGTGAAACTTAATCTCTCAGTCCTTCAGGGCAAGAGACTGAAAGTGGTACGGTGCCCTGTTTGGTGCATTTATGTGAACTTGAGCAATGAGTTACATGTTTTTCTTTCCTTTTTTACCTTACAGCTAATATTTATGAACTTTAAAATGGACTGTGCCAGAGAGAGAGCACTTTCCCCAGAAACATCTGCTTCCACAAAATAAGACTCACAGTACTGCTGCATAATTCCTCAGTTACGAGCAACTATGATTAGATTGCTGTGCCCAAAGGTCTGACTCCAATAAACAAAGAATATGCTGCAATACTTTAACTGTAGATTAACTACGTATACTGTTGTAAGCAAATACAGTGCCTTGCACCAGGTCTGTCTGGATTACTAATGACACTTTAATCAAATCAAATCAAATTTATTAGTATTAGTATTAGAATTAGTTTTATTCTGTCTGTTTATACGTAAAACGGGATGTAAACATTTCCAGAGGGTGGCTAATGACTCCGGCAGATCTGACTATGACAGCTTAACTAAAAGGAAAAACCAGAAGGACACACAGACACGAGAGCACTCAAACAGTTTGGCATCCCTCCGCTCCACCGTCCACAAACCTTAGTGCGAGCAGCGGGACGACAGCACCAGCGTCTCAGTTTACTATAATTCCCTGTGTCCATGGACCCCTGGATCTGCTGCCTTTATCTAAGGGGGAACATTACCTACCAAAAGCTAAACTGAACAAGTGAGTTTTTAGCCTAGTTTTAAAGATTGAGACTGTGTCTGAGTCCCGAACAGTTTCTGGAAGATCATTCCAGAGTTTGGGGGCTTTATAAGAAAAAGCTCTTCCCCCAGCTGCAGCCTAATGAATTCTAGGAACTATTAATAAGCCAGCACTCTGGGATCTGTGAAGTCGTGATGGCTAGTAATGGGAAATAATGTCTTGCAGGTACTCAGGAGCAAGACCATGTAGGGCTTTATACATCAATAAAAGAATTTTATAATCAATACGGAATTTAACAGGCAGCCAATGAAGTGATGATGGCACTGGACTGATATGATGAAATTTTCTAGTTTTAGTGAGGACCCTGGCTGCAGCATTTTGGACTAGTTGAAGTTTGCTTAAATTCCTGCTCGTACATCCTGACAGTAGTGCGTTACAGTAGTCTAGCCTGGAAGTAATAAAGGCATGTACTAGTGTTTCTGCATCATGCAGGAATAAGGCATTTCTTATCTTGGCAATGTTGCAAAGATGTAGAAAAGCTGTCCTAGTGATGCTGCCTGTGTGCTGATCGAATGTTAAATCTGAATCAATTATGACACCAAGATTTTTTTGCTGCTGAGCCAGGTGTGACTGGAAAGTCGGCAAGATTTAAAATTAAATCTGGTAGTTTATTTCTTGCCAATTTAGGACCCAGAAGGAGAACCTCTGTTTTGTTACTGTTTAGTAGGAGGAAGTTCCATAACATCCAGCATTTCATGTCTTTTACACAGTCCTCTATTTTCTTTAATCTGTATTTGCCATCAGGCTTGGCTGATATGTACAGTTGCGAATCGTCTGTGTAACAATGAAAGTTAATGCCAAGGTTACTTATAACTGTGCCTAACAGTAACATGTATAGTGTAAATAATAATGGTCCTAAAATAGAGCCTTGCGGAATTCCAAATCTTACTTTTGAATAATTGGAAGAAGAATTGTTTACACTGACAAACTGATAATGTTCTGTCAGGTAAGATTGGAACCATGATAGGGCTGTCCCTGTGATTCCAACCTTGTTTTCTAACCTTTCTAGGAGAATATTGTGGTCTATTGTAACGAAAGGTCAAGTAGCAGTAACAGGGATATGTAGCCTTGATCAGAGGCAAGAAGATCATTAGTTATCTTTAGTAGAGCTGTTCTGGTTCAGTATCTGCCTGATTTTTATATTCATTGTTCTCGATCAGCGAGGCCAGATATGCTGAGTGAGCTTTAGTGAGAGCACTTCTATACTCTATAAGGCTGTCCTTCCAGGCAGAGTGGAACACTTCCAGCTTGGTTTGTTGCCATTTCTGCTCTAGTTTCAACTCTTCTAGTTCGAACTGTTTGTTTTAAGGTACAGGTTTTATCGTTGTACCATGGGGTGAGTTTTTTCTGCCTTATTCTTTTTGTTTTAAGTGGTTTGTTTAAGTTCTTTTTGTTTTTCTAAAGTGAATCGGAAGGTATTTTCTAAATAACGGGTTAGTAAATCTTACACTATTGGGTCTGATGGAGTGAAAACTGGCGTTGATAGGTGTATCAATGTTTGGTGTAGGGCAGTAAACGGTTTTATTGAGCGTTTTTAGGATAATGAGGGGACGAACATATATTATGGCTAAGACGTAGCTCATATGAAATTAGGTAATGGTCGGAGACTGCTGAGGTTTGCGGTAGGATATTAAGCTTGTCTATGTTAACACCTAGTGTCAAAACTAAATCTAGCATGTGACTACAGTAGTGTGTAGGCCCTGTTACATTTTGGGTAATACCAATAGAGTCTAGAATGGAAGTAAATGCCTTTTTTAGTGGGTCATCTACCTTCTCAAAGTGAATATTAAAACTCCTACAACTATTACTTTATCATTGCACACAGCCAGGTTTGCAGTGAAATCACTAAATTATTAAAGAAATTCAGAGTAGGTCCCTGGTGGCCTGTAAATATTAAATAATGAAAATGCGTTCTTTTTTGTGACCGGATTTGTAACGTGAATGGAAAGGGCCTCAAAGGAAGTGAAAGTGTTACATTGTTTCTGACTAATATCTAGGGTATTTTACCCTAATCTACTAGGTAGATTACACAGACTCCACCTCCCTTGCCTAATAATCTTGGCCTATGTGCATAATTATAGCCTACAGGGGTGGCTTCATTTAAAGCTGAATATTCATCTGGTCTAACCCATGTTTCAGTGAGACAGAAAATGTCAAATTTATGATCGCTTAGAATTTCATTTACGTTGAAGTACGTTGGAGTTTAGTGATCTTATATTGAGTAGTCAAATTTTAGATCTAAGGTGTTAGTCCTATTTTCTGAATACGGATATATATATTGATTAAGTTGTTTAAATGGGATGACTGAACTTTTCTATGATTAAATTTAGTTTTAATTTGGGGCAAAGACACAGTCTCAATAAAGTTGAACCTGGGTGACGCCTCAAGGTGGATCGCAGACTGTCGGTTTAGCCTGTCTGTCTGCGGCCTGGTCCCGGCTCTGGATTGTCAGCAGCTGTTTACATTACTCTGCCAACTAACTGAAAGACTATGAGCTATGCTGCAAGAAAGCAAGGCAGCATCCTCCCGTGTGGGGTGGACACCATCCCTACATATAAGACCAGGCTTGCTCTCGAAACGCAACCGTCTATAAAGCCCACTTGATTTTCGGAACACCACTTGGACATCCAGCAGTTTAACGCCGAAAGCCTGCTGTAGGCTTCCGTGCCGCACCAAATTGGGATGGAGCCAGAGCAAATTATGGCATCAGACATCGGCCGGGCCTGTTTAATCACTTCTCTAATCTTACCCTTAGTTATCTCAGACTGCCGCAGATGAATATCACTGTCCCCTACATGAATGACTATCCTCGATTATTTCTGATCAGCTAACAGTCTAAGCGCTAATGTCCGGCGCTCTGGCTCCCGATAAACATCTAACTGTTAGTGCTGGCGCCCCTAAAGGAGTAGCTAATTTCACGTGTTGGACAATCGTGTCTCCTATAAATCGCGTCTCCTGGACATCCAGCAGTTTAACGCTGAAAGCCTGCTGTAGGCTTCCGTGCCGCACCAAATTGGGATGGAGCCAGAGCAAATTATGGCATCAGACATCGGCTGGGCCTGTTTAATCACTTCTCTAATCTTACCCTTAGTTATCTCAGACTGCCGCAGATGAATATCACTGTCCCCTACATGAATGACTATCCTCGATTATTTCTGATCAGCTAACAGTCTAAGCGCTAATGTCCGGCGCTCTGGCTCCCGATAAACTTCTAACTGTTAGTGCTGGCGCCCCTAAAGGAGTAGCTAATTTCACGTGTTGGACAATCGTGTCTCCTATAACCAGAGTACTTTTAACAGGCTCCACAGTGGGTGTTTCCCTGAGCGGGGCAAACCTGTTTGACACACGAATCGGAGGAGTGTGGTGTTCCGGTGGGCTAGCTTTGGCCTCAGCATTAGCATTAGCCTTAGCTTTCCGGCTCGACCGCCGAGTCGTCACCCATTCGTCCCGCTGTAAGGGCTCTAACACCGGAGTCAAGGGGGTGCTAACTCTCCCTAGGGCTGGAGCTGCTAACACTGAATCTTGCTGTCTGTCCTTTAATAACCCCAGGATGCGCACCTCTAGCTGGTCCACTTTCTACACCAGAGAGCTAACTAGCTGGCACTTAGCACAAACACAGCCACTATTATTATCACTAGAGGCAGAAAAGGGGATTAAACTAAACATGCCACACTCTGAGCAGACAAAACAACCAGCAGAAGCCATGATATTTCAGGTACTTACCGCTTTTGGTCGATTTAGAAGCTTATAGCACAAAACGTTGCCACAGTGACGTGCTCTCAGTCACTCGCAGTGACGTGCTCTCAGTCTCTCGCAAAACTTTAATGTTTTGTGTTGGGTCATATTTTACTGTAAAAGGCTAAAAATTCATAATGAATTAATTTATTTAAAATGACACTGCTTAAATGTAAGAAAAATCTTCTGTGATAAAAAATGACTAGCTGAAAAATGCTACTTGCATAAGTATTTAACCCCTGTGATACTGTGCTAACGAGGACACACTCGGCTTACAACTGGTCCTTTTTTTTTTTTTAAGTTTCCCTCAAATGAACAGAACATGTGTTTTATGATCTAAACATATCTCTATATGCTTACAATTTACTGACGAAAGTTAAAAATCTCTGACGCTCTGTGTTATTTTATAAAAATAACTTTTACAGAGCAGATCACTGAAGAGATGCCGTCTGAGATCCAGTTTGTAGCTCAGATTTGTGGAATAATGGGCTGACTTTAATATGACACCCAGTGTCATATGATACTCACATGACACCCACCTGTTGAGTGAAGCTTATGACATATTAAAGTTCTACAGTAAAAAATATGATAAATTGCATATTGGAACCACCGGCAGGTCCACAGACTTAAAAAGCTTAAGACATTCACCGTTTCTGGACAAAAGAGCCCCTTAGCTAAAGTACCATTGATCAGACTGTGGATCTGAACCCTGACAAGTCTGTCTCTCAAAACTCAGAACCAGAGCATAAAGAGGGAAGCCACAGTGAGGCCAAAATCACTCTGAATGAGCTACAGAGTTCAGCGCCTGAAATCGGAGTGACGGTGCAGATCATGAGCTCGGAATACAACTAGCCTGCATGGGAAGGTGACCAGAAAGAAGTCACTGCTGAAGAAAATGTGTGAAGAGAAGGTGAATGTTCTGCAATCCAATCGAGAATCTGTGGCGCTGTGTGAAATATGGCAGTGCCAGTGAACCAAGATGAACATCCTGGTGCCAATCTGCCATGAATAATGAGTGAAAATCACTGCGAAATAATATGCAACGGTGCTACAAACTGACCCTAATAGACTTATTGCAGCAAAAGGTGCTTCTACCAAGTACCAAGTACGTCTACATGTGTTGAAACCTTACACAAGCAGCATTTTCCAGTTATTTTTTATGGATCTGTTGACAAATCATTAATTTTGACTAAAATATACTTTAAGAACATATTTGGTTTGCAGTTAAAAAATACTGGTTGGAAACATCTTCACAACGGTCATCTGTAATCCAGATAAATCTGATAGCTTTTAAAAAGGTTGAGTACTTTCGCATGGCACTGTATAATATACATGTATATTGGTCATTCTAATACAGTTATCCAAGGAGTTCTGCTCCATCCTACCTTGGGAATCCGTCTCTTTCTGCGGGAGGCCAGCGTGTCACTGGCACTGCTCAGGCTGTCATCCAGCAGCCCACAAGAGGGTGAGGCCATGCCCAGCTGGGGAAGCAGCAACATGTCATCGTGACTGTGCCTCTTAGACAAGCGGGACAAGCGGTGGCTCTTCCTGTCAGCAGGGCCCGGGAGCCGCAATGACTGAGTGCTTGGCTTAGAAGGGAGCTGGAGGCAGAGAGGAAAAGAAGAACATTAGGCTATGTGCAAAAATGGAACCCAAACTGACATGTGATACACTATAAGAGGGTTATAACCTCTTAGATAATCTCCAGTAAAGTGTGCAGTGTGTCATACGTGGAATTGTTTCATTACATGAACAGTGTGTTTAAGCTGCGACCTCATATTTACTTGAATTTTATCAGCTGTAGGGTAGGATCGATATGACAGGTTTGTCACCAATAACGTTCAATATGACAAGTTTATCACCAATAACGATTGATATGACAGGTTTGTCACCAGTTAAGTCGATACTTATGGCAGGCAGTGAAAAATTCTGGTAAGCAGTGATCAAATATGTACAAACAATTCAACAGATGCAAGTAACAATTAAATAACAAATATTGCAGCACCAGCTTTCAGCAGCTTACTGATGATAATTAGCTCTTAATTTTCATAAATTTAAATTTTCCCCCATTCTAAGGTAATGCATGCTGTCGTCATGCTAAATATTTGGACCCATTTTATTGAAATTATGATGGTGCTTTGTGTTCAACCTATATTGCTGCATTAAAGGTATTAAAGGTGATTTCTCCACTTACACACTCACACACACTACTGTGCCCACTACTGGCCCACTACTAGGCACCGAGTTCTCCTAAAGCCAACCAAAGACAGAACGGATCCAGTTCTAAACTCTGATTCACGCATTGAAAAAAATATTACAACTGAAGTTTCTTTTTTGATTTAGTTTTGGTGTTTTTTAGAAAATATTTATACTGCCACTTTTGATTTTAGCCACAGTTTTAGAAAACTAAACAGTCCCGCTGGTCACAGGTCCGTTCTACGTTCTGTGGAGCAGCTAATCTGATCATTGTTTTACAGAGGAAAGTTAAATCAATCAAGTTGATGAGGTAGAGTTACCTGGGGAGGTGTAGCGAACTTCCTGTCCTGGGAGGTCCATATCCTGCTGAGTGAGTCGTTAGACCTCTCGGGTAACAGCCGGGACTTGCGGCCTGCACCTCTCCCCTTCAGATCCACATCCTCGTACGGATTCTCTTTCATAGACTCTGTGAGCAGATCAGTGGGAAAGAGAGAGAGAGAGAGAGAGAGAGAGAGAGAGAGAGAGACAGAGAGAGAGACAGAGAGAGAGACAGAGAGAGAGCGGGAGGTAGGGGGAGAGAGAGAGACAGGGAGAGAGAGAGATAGAGAGAGAGAGAGAAATTGAGAGACACAGTGAGAGAGAGAGAGAAAGAGAGAGGGAGAGAGAGTGAGAGAGAGAGTGAGAGAGAGAGGGAGAGAGAGGGAGAGAGAGAGAGGGAGAGAAAGAGAGAGACGGGGGGGGGGAGAGAAAGAGAGAGTAACAGCTGCTTCTTTTAACTACAGTGCAAATTAACCATAGTCTCTTAGTCACTTTTGCCTTCAGAACTGCCTTAATTCTTCATGGCATACTTTCTACAAGGTGGTGGAAGCATTCCTCAGAGATTTTGTTCATTTATTTGAGTTACTGTTGCATTTCTGTCATCTCGAACCAGTCTGCCCATTCTCCTCTGACCTCTCACATCAACAAGGTATTTTCGTCCACACAGAGAGAGAGAGAGAGAGAGAGAGAGAGAGAGAGAGAGAGAGAGAGAGAGAGAGACTCAGATTAAAAGCAAACATCAGCAACTAGGGTTTTAAGCAGATGAGTCATCCAGGTTTACTTCTGGCAGGCTTGAAGCTCAAGTGCATTGTCTCCATGCAAGAGTTTCTGTTGAACACAGGTCCTTAGACTCCACAATGCATCCAGCACAACGGGCCAATGATACGCTAAGATAGGAGCATGTACACAGACCAATGTGTCTTCAGAGGCCTGAAGCATCAGCATACAAATCCCCTTACAGTGTGCTTTAGCATAATAAAGCATAACCAACCACAGCAACAAACACAGTTACAGCCATGAGCACATCAGGGATGAGTAGCGGTTTTGATAGGTAATGAAAATCATTTTCTCATATTTAAGGAGGTGTTGAAGTCTGATGTCTTTACTCCACCAGAGGACAGTTAAGAGCCTGCGTCTTACATTTTGATCTATCTTTTCCAGTAATGGAAACACAGAAAAACTAATACAGCCACCTAAAGAAGAGACGACAAGCCGAGAAGTGCTGCACAGCAAATTGCAGCTCTCTTACATATAAAGCATTGCATTAATGTGTTGATAAACATAAACCACAACTTTACACTTTACCTTCTACTTTCATTCACAATGTGAACTAAGGCACAATGAGATTAGGCTAGTGATGTTAGCTGGGGCAATAAATGCTTGGCATGGGTCATTAGAGGAAAACAGTAATATTTGAGTATCACGATATTATGTTTTGTGATGCTGTATCTACTCTCAAAAACACAGTAATGATTTTTAAATAAATAGTTAACACATGCAAAGATTTGTGGCAGACAGTGGTTCACTTTCTAGTGAACAGCAAGTGCTGCATTCTGTCTTCAGCCATTAGACTCTTACATTTCAACATAAGCAGTTGTGGGGTTAGGGAGGTTAGGGAGCCGGCCTTGTGACCGGAAGGTTGCCAGTTCGACCCCTCGGCTGACTGCACGAGACTGACCTTGAGCAAGGCACCTAACCCCCAACTGCTCCCCGGGCGCAAGTGTGCTCACTGCCCACTAGTGTGTATGTGGTGTTTCACTGCACGGATGGGTTAAATGTGGATGTGTTCAAACACAGCTGGCTAAAGGTTCAATTCAATTCAAAAACAAGCAGCGTAAAGGCTGCACCGCTAACATTGGCATTAGCTAATCACAGCTTATAAATGCTAGAACATTTTTAATGTAAAAGAATTCAATCATCACCTGAACAACAAAAAAAACTTTAAAACCGCTGTTATATTGCTAAGAGCTTGAGTAATAGGAGTTTAAAATGGTGCCTGACGTCTGTGAGCGCGAACAGCCAATGAGCTGCTCCACTCGCCAACTGATCAGCACTCAGCAGCAGTAATGTTAGCATCCTGCTGCCCGAAACCCGTTTGCAGTTGAGAGAAGGAAACATGCAGGTGAGTTTTCTTTTCGCTTTAGTGAAACGCGTACTTCTACTGTCTAAAATTAAATGAAAGTTCTGGGCGAGTGAATAGAGACTATTTTAACTGTTTAGCTCAATTCACCCCCATTCATTGAGGACTCGTTCACAGGTGCCTTTTGGTGTTTTGCAGTCATGTTTGTTATATAAAGTGGAAAACAGTAAGAGGCTAAACTCCTCATAAACCAGCTCTGGTAATGCTATCACCGATGGCTGAAAACTTAGACTGGAGTCCGAATCATCAAACGTGCTGCCCTCATCACTACAGTGTTTTAATGTTAATTCAGTTTTTCTTCAAGTCTGGTACAGTCTGTTGTACTGTCCAGCTCAATATAACTTCTTACCCCCTGATGAAGTGATTTAATGCTGGTCATTTTTGGTAAGGAGATTTAGATGAGGCAGAAGTTGTCTTCCTAATCCTCAGTTTCTTCTCAGAATTTTCCCATTTCACCTTCAATGGTGCAGTAGGTAGTTTCTGGCACCTAAAGCATTATAATATCTGATGCACAATTTAAGGTGGAATGGGAAAATTCGAACAAGAAGCTGGGATGTGGAAGGAGCTCTACCTATAAATATGAGCTACAGTTTGATAAAGCAGCATAAATTGTGAGAATAAGGCTTCTCTTATATGGTGAATACAACAGAGCCTCGTTACACCACACCCTCCTGACCACACATCACTGACATCACTGCGCCCACGTTGAGCTTTCATTTCATTTTAGTTTATTCTTACTGATGCAAGCAAATGTTAATTCCTCTGTTCAGACTCCACAAAACGTAGTGCTATGATGTTGGATGTTACAGGGACTGAGATAAATGCAAAAGCAGATCCCACTGTTCTGACTATACAGGAAGTCAAATTTTCCTGATGCATATCATATTGCCAGGCTCTTGCCAAGACTTTAAATTGACTGCCCTTCTCGATGTTAATTCAAATTTACATGTTGTGTATTACGTCTTTTTCCAACCTGTTTCTGAACACAAAAAAGCAAGCTGACAACTTCCCAGGCGTTTTCCAGTGATGGATGTTACTGACTAGTATCAAAGCCGAAAGCCAAATGGTGGCGATATGTTCAACTTCATTAAAAACAATGGATGCTTCACACCACCTGTCTAAGGCATCCAATGTGTAGTAACGTTATTTAGTGTGTAGACTGTCTTCCAAACAATACATGAAAACCCTATTACAACGCAAACAAAACACCCAGTTCCAGACTACTCAAATATTTTCAAATAATGCCTTACAACTTCATTATTAGTACATATGACTGAAATGCCCAAACATGCAGCACAGTAAAGAGGAAGCAAGCTAAACATACTAAATGATACATAACTTCTACATTTGGCTGATTTACATCTGTAAAACAAGTTGGCCGGATTGCATGTAAGCACTCCTTAGGGTTTTACTGTGGGAAACAGTAAAAAGATAATCTGCATCTTGGTCCATGTCTAGAAGCAGAAAAGAGCACAATGTGAAACAGTGTGCACCATTTCCATTTCAATATGTGCTCTGCATTCCAAAACCCTTTGGCCTGCTGCTGATCACTACAAACAAACCCCCACTTGTGAAAGGCATGACTCACAAAAGCCCAAAAGCTTCACAAATCCAAAAAAAAGCTTTACCCAAAGTGATGCCTAACTATACACCATCCTTAAAATCTAGAACACAGAAATGACCATCATCAAGGCTCTTCCCTCTCACTCAGAAGACAGACTGCTGAGAATCACAGTAGATTTAAAGCGGAGACACAATGACAGGGCCACAGTCACCCCAGACCGTTCCATAATGCTCCATAACGCTCCCAAAACGAAGCTAAGTAATGACAACATGCTGGCAGAAATGATATGCCTCTCTGACCACTGAAGTGCTGGTGGCCACTAATCAGTTTCTCTGCTTACAGAAACAAACACTAAGGGAGTGCCGGGCACAGCTCAGTAAAACACACACACCCCTTACTCGCACACACAAGTACACACTGCGATTGCGCCTTTGTGTACACAACACAGGCTTTCAAAGTGAACTGGACAGAGAGTTCAGATGGGGAAGCAGACAATGTGCATATCACGTTACCAATAAAAACAACACATTGAAACTTCTACAGCCATTTTGTGAGCATTACAGCAGAAGCAGGCATTCATGTGGTAGCCAGAAGTTTCCTCTCAACCAAAGGGTTTGAGTTGTTTAAACACTCCGTGGCACCACTAAACTACAGTGTGCATCCATCAACCCAACCAGCAGATTCCATCATGTAAAAGGCCTGAAAATACACATTACACAAGAGAGGTATTTCTGTAAAAACAACAGAACAACAGAAAGCTGATTGGGGCGGACTTCCAGAAAATGGAAGTTGCTTTGAATGGAAGCCTTTGAGCTCACATATTAAGTGAACATGCACAGTCTTTCTTCCAGGAGATCTGCATTAGTGTTGAATGTAATTTGACCCTGTCTGCAGGACCTATTTGACAGATCAATCATCACTAGACTAATGTGCTCAGCACAGGCAGCCTGAGGCAGCATGGAAAATAAGACGGCTGAGACTGTAGCTGTAGGAGGAAAACCATCCGTTATTCTCCTCACCAACAAACGTACAACCTGATAGCACTGATTAGTGTCACCGTAAATGTCCTTGTATTTCAAGTTTATACGCAAGTTCTAAAAGGACTAACCAGCAAAATGGTCCATCTGTTTCTCTGATACTTTGTTACCCCCCTTTTACCCTGTTCTTCAGTGGTCAGGACCCCCATAGACCCTCACAGAGCAGGTACTATTTTGGTGGTGGATCATTCTCAGCACCACAGTAACACTGACATGTTGGTGGTGTGTTATTGTGTGTTGTGCTGGTATGAGTGGATCAGACACAGCAGTGCTGCTGGAGCTTTTAAACAGTGTCCACTCACTGTCCACTCTATTAGACACTCCTACTTTGTCGGTCCATCTTGTAGATGTAAAGTCAGAGACGATAGCTAATATCTGCTAATGAAAAGTTTGTGTTGGTCATCCTCTAAGCCTTCATCAGTGGTCACAAGATGCTGTTGGCTGGGTGTTTTTGGTTGGTGGACTATTTCTCAGTCCAGCAGTGACATTGAGGTGTTTAAAAACTCCAGCAGCACTGCTGTGTCCATGGGGGTCCTGACCACTGAAGAACAGGGTAAAAGGGGGTAACAAAGTATCAGAAAAACAGATGGACTACAGTCTGTAACTGTAGAACTAAAAAGTGCACCTATATAGTAAGTGGAGCTGATAAAATGGACAATGAGCATTGAAACAAGGAGGTGGTCTGAATGTTATGCCTGATCTGTGTATGACCTGCATGTCAAAGACATTAAATAAATTTTTACACCATAAGATTTCCTGAAACATAAAAAAATGATCTTGTGCTGTAGATTATTCTATTTAAGAAATTCTTAGATTGATGCCTATCTAAAATTAGCAAAAACTAGCATGCGCATCTTGTTTCGAGCATTTTCTTAAAGTCTCATTTGGTAATTTATTGAAATGGGAATGCCTGTACAAACATCAAGCTTTACTTATTTTCAGAGTACAATGGTTCAGAGTATTTTCTGAGACAACTAAGCCAGACTTCTGTCCAATTCTTAAATTAGATTTTTTTTTCTTGAAATTTCTTCTTTCATAGAGGAGTTCTAAAACATTTCATTAGCTGATTAATCTCATGCATACAAATCTAGTCTAATCTGTTCATCTTTAAAAAAATTTTTTTATAAAAAGTTGTTTTTTTTTGTACATCAGGGTTTCATGTTTTCTGGTGTATTCCAGCTCCATCTGCTGCATCTGTAGCTTTCATTCGATTAACTTGGACAAAAGTGTCCAGTACTTCAAATATAAAACAGAAAGCCTGACGCTATGTGGTGATGGTTTCAGTTCTAACGCTGTGTGGTGATGGTTTCAATTCTAACACTGTGCAGTGACGGTTTCAATTCTAACACTGTGCAGTGACGGTTTCAATTCTAACGCTGTGCGGTGACGGTTTCAATTCTAACGCTGTGTGGTGACGGTTTCAATTCTAACGCTGTGCGGTGACGGTTTCAATTCTAACACTGTGCAGTGACGGTTTCAATTCTAACGCTGTGCAGTGACGGTTTCAATTCTATGCTACAAATTACAGAGATTAGGTTGGAAAATGATGGCGTGTTCCTTTAATACAACACTTGTAACACACAAGCTTCATCACTGTGTTTTCCCCACCATTAAATAGCTCCTGGCTTTGATGGGAGGACGTAACTGGTAGAGTAATGTTTTCTTCCAAGCATTCATTATTATGCTGTATCAAGTTTTGGCCAAAATTTTTCAGATGCACTGTATTCCATGGATCCAGCCCTGATATATATAGCAGCATGATGTAGCAGTGAGGAGGTGTGCTGGCTTGGCTGGACTAGCAGCGTCTAGCTTTAGCACTGTAGTATCTAGTAGCAGTGGGTTTTAACCCTTTAAACAGATGGAAAAAAAGGCTTCTTCTGCCACGTTATCTTCTCTTTGTCATTAACACAATTTTTCAACGCTGTTGTCGTTTATTTGATGTGTAATGGCTGTGACCAAACAAAGCCAAATATTCAGAGCTAATTTTTAGGGATACATTGATACCGATGCTGGTATCAGCTGTTGGGCCGATACCGTGCTCATTTACTCGTACTCATAAAAATGCATGGATACCAACATCCCGATAGCCACTGATGACGTAAGTTAAATGTACACTGCTGCGTTAATGAACAAACACAGTAAAGGAGGCTCTGCTCACACAGAGAGCAGTTCCTAACTCTGTATCAGTCTGACACACAGCCAGTGATCACTTTAAACATTTCGCTGTGCTACATTTACACCAGACTTAAACTGTGGGATTTTAGCCCGTTTTAAACACACAATCCCAACCGCTTCACAATAAATCTGGCGACACGAAAGCTAGAAAAACAGAGACAACTGTGGTTTACTGAACAGAATAAATTTTCATACTGTGATTTTTTTGTAAACTAGGCTGAAGAGAGACCATATTGTCTGACCGTGTACGTCACTGCCTGGTTTTAGCTTCAGTGCCCAGTGTTAGCAGTAGGGCGTGGGGGAAAAAAAAAAAAAAATCAATCATTCTTAGACGATTCTGAATCGATTCATGTCAAAAATCAGTTTTCTAAATTTTAATTTATAACGTAATGTTGACGGAACGTAAAAGGCACAACTTGGAAGTAGTGCAGCGCCCAGACAGTCTGTGGTGCCACATAACAAAAACAACTGGATGAGCGGGAAATCCGACCGGCTCTGCGTTAAAGCCAGGTTAGGTCAGGAGTCACAACCCAAATGTTAAGAAGAGACATTGTCCTTTCAACACAAATCAAACCACCTTGGGAGACACCATATTTAATGCTCAGTATGTCTCAGTATGTGCTAATGTCCTAGTAGAGGCTAAAAAATATAAACAAAAAAGCAGATTTCTGCTTTAAGCTTTAGCTCAGCTACAGCTGCTTTCCTGCCATCTCCGGCCAGAAAATTTTCCCTCAAAACCTGAATAGTTTCTTGTAAAATGTCTCTCAGCATTCGGCTGCTTTACAAGGCTGAAGTCTCTAGTAGTTTAGTCTAGTCTCTAGTTTTTACATGTTTACATATGAATTAGTCTCTGGCCCAGTATGAAGTGTAAAGCATTCTTGAAAATATATGTACAGAGAACTTATTTTATGAATACATTGTATTGTATTAACTTTATTGTTAAAAACAATACTGTTCAGCGTTACTACTTCGGCCCTACTTTGGCGCATTTGATGAAATCACTGTTACCTTTTGACAAACTGGCCTGAAAAACAAAAAGAAAAAAGAAATAGAGGGGAAAAACACTCATGTCATAACATAAACATAGACAGATACAAACTGTACCAAGTACCAAGCACAGCAGGTTCCAAAAATTATACTAGTGGGCCTCATAATTGCAAAAATCTGACACTGGTTATTGTATCAAGTGAGAACTAAATCAAGGCTTATCTCTCACTTCCTGTCTTTACCTCAGAAACAGACCACTGACCTGCTAACCACAGCTGGCTGCATGAGAAAAGCTTTAACAACCAGCCACACATGGCTCCTTCAGCTCCATCAGTTCTGGGATCAGCAGCTGGGACTGCTGACAGCCCACAAAGACCATATATTTCTCTGGAACTAATCAGCAATCGCAAAACTGAGGTGTTCACTGAAACAATGGGGGCTTTGTCAGGGACCGCAGATAGTCACCCCGCACCCAACTGCTACTAACACATACTTCTTGGAACCATTGGTCATTGCCCCATCTTCGAGCATCACAGGGCCCACAGTTCCTGTCAATGTTCTGATTCAATCGCATTAAAAAAACCCTGGGCCGAGAAGAAAACAACCGCAAAACTCTTGTGGCACAATTGTCCAGAAGCTGTCAACTGCCTGTCCAGCAGGAGCTTCTTTCAGATTCCTTTATAGGTTAGTGTGTGGTGCCTAAGCCCCATCAGCAGCAGAGTTTATGGTCTGGTTGTAAGACGAGACACAAGTACACTGTCGCCATGAGAAGCTCCTCAGGGTCCGAGCATTAGAGTGGCTATAGGCCATTTCCTAGCAGGAAGGAATGTAGCACATAAAAAGCAGCCAGTGCGGCATGCCAGCAGTTCGTCACCCTCGACCGAGAGAAAAGTGAGTTCATCGACTACTTATGAAAGCAGTGAGGAGCACAGAGTTGTTAGGTGATGAAACTGTTTACTTGTAGATGACTGTTTTCACACTAACAAGCTTTTCCCACAGTAAAGCATGTTTAGCAATAGTGGCTGTGTGGTTTTACAGAACAATGACAGCCGGAGTGCTTCCTTCTGCACAATGGAGGCCTGAGCATGATCTGAACACACCCCTACATACTAACTCACTCAAATATGGAGCATCATTAGACTCATGGAGCAACACAAAAATAGTAAATAATTATTAGTAACGTTCACATAGTTTTATACAAACAGATATTGTCTCTTATTAGACTAAAAAAAGATTTTAAAAAGCCATTTACAATGAAAAAGGAATAACTTTGTAGCTTTGTAAAGAATATTATCATAACATAGCTTTGTAAAGAATATTATCCAAATCCACACTATTAACAACATCCCAAAGGTGCTGTAACTATTTTGGCTTTTTCCAAAGAAAAGGATGCATACAATTCTAAACCGTGACTTTCAAATTCTCCTTTGCCAGTATTACATAACCCATCTGTTATTTCTGGCTTCTATATCTCCATTGTCTGGAAACGCTGGCAACCGACGCACACCATCAATCATTACAAAGAAAATACTTTCTGAAACCACAAAATTGGTGGGAAAAGAACACTGCTGGCTTGTCTTTTCTTGGAGAATTAGGAACCAGTCTGATGTGATCCAGTACCAATATGTCAGTCTTCACCTGCATGAACTATTGCAAGATCTTAATGGCTAATGCCTGTCTGGTTACTGAAAACAGTGAAGCTGATTATGCACTGTTTGTAATGATCTAGTCACCAAGCACTGCCATACACCTTAGGGCAAAAACCTGGCTAGATAAATCTGAATTCAGTATTCACTGTTTATATCATTTACACTGATCAGGCATAACATTCTGACCACCTCCTTGTTTCTATGCTCATTGTCCATTGGTGTCCGTGGTGTGTTAGTGTGTGTTGCGCTGGTACGAGTGGATCAGACTTTGTGGATCAGTTTTTAAACACTCACTGTCCACTCTATTAGACACTCCTACTTTGTCGGTCCACCTTGTAGATGTAAAGTCAGAGACGACAGCTCATCTGCTGCTGCACATATGTGTTGGTCATCCTCTAGTCCTTCATCAGTGGTCACAGGATGGTGCCCACAGGACACTGTTGGCTGTATATTTTAGGGTAGTGGACTATTCTATTCAGACTATTCAGACTATTACAGTCTGATCACTGTAATGTAATATGGTATGTCATTTAATGTGGAGAATTCGCCAGCAGATACAAAAAAATAATCAAGCTCTTTAATTTTCATAGTGGTTTCAGGTTTAGGACAGAATGAGTCAGTGACCCAGTTTTCAACCAAATTCGGAGCTCACTTGAGTCTATCCATCACTTCTTACCTATGATATCTTCATAGGCGTTCTCCTCTAATGTGCTTTTGGAGCTGGGGCGACTGTGGTTCTCTGTGGAGGCTGTGCCATTTTCTGTGGGCGAGGAGGGGTAGGAGGAGGGCAGGCTGGCAGCATCTTCGGATTCACATGATTCTCTGGAGGATGAATGGGAGAGAAAGAATAGAGAGAGCTCAGCTTTGAAACATGCAGAGCTGTTTTGCTAAACCAATGAAATGCTGTCCAATTGGTCTGGCTGCCTAACATCCACCCCCTGACTGATTCCAATCAGGCCAGACCACCTGAGCAGATGAAAGCCCCCTTCACATGATGCAAGAAGTCCAAATATGCATCATCCCTCAGTGTCTCTCCTCCGGACTGCCAATTAAAACTAGAAGCAGAGAGAAGGGCCCGGGCATGCTGTTCAAATGAATAATAGCTTTATTATTTTGACGGTAACATAGGCTCCAATTGGACTACAATTTCCTGTTTACTCACAATAAGCCAAACAAAATGAACACTCAAACTTTTCTATGTCAGCAAACTCATACCGGATGCAACATCAAAGCGTCAGTATATGAAAATCCCACTTAGAGGCTCAAACCCCAAACAATGTGATGCTGGCTCACTAAATGCCTATAGCCTTTAAACAGTTGACTCTGCATCGGCCACAGGAACGTCAGCCGAGGACTCTGCCATACAGATCCTCCCAAGCTCACACATCATGAGAACTTGGCTCATCTCCACACTCAGTGACCGGCCTAAACAATCCTGACTCGAAACCTAACTCAAAAGGCCTTGAGGAACGAGAGCTATAAACAAAATGTTAGTGCTCCATGAAGCCATGAGAGCTTCCTCTCTGAGCAGCATTATATCAACATAATTAGAGGAGATGAGGCAAACTCTTTGGTTCAGTTACAGCTTCTAGTGATGGTGCATTTGCAGCACTTTACTGTGAAGCTTTGTAATAAATCAAATCTAAGTTTGGTCTGTTCAAAGTATGTTTTCAGCCGAGAACTAAGTAGTAGTTTAGCGAGGTACTGGAACAAAAAATAAACAGACATTGTGAAAGTTACTGAGCGGTCCTTACTTCATTAGTATAACTTGCAGATATTCAAGCAAAGCCAGTTACTCAAATTTAAGATAAAAGGAACATGAGAGCAAAACTGCAAGCCATATAATACAACACCTGAGTAAGAGGCCTCAGTTACTGCTACCTAATATGGGAAAAGACATACTGGGATAAAAATGTCAGAGGACTCTCTGCTGATCTCTGCTTACCATCAAATGGAAGGTTTCAGCAAAGTAACTCAGTTTGAAACCTAAGAGTCTGTGAAGTGGTTGAGGCCAACCTCCAATGTGTGACTATGCAGTCAGAAACAAACGACAATAACTTATGGCTAGAGCTACATCAGCAGGGTCAGCGCTTGGCCTGTGACCCTTAATCTTAACAATATTCTCAACATAACATTTATGCATTTCAAGATAAATAAATGATGTATGACTTGCAGGCCCAATCCTAATAAAGGGAAAAGACTAAATCACTGCTTCTCTGTATGGTTATTGATTTAGACAACATTGTTTGGAGGCTTGCGAGAAAAAGCCTGCGTTCCTTAAGGCAACATCTGCACTAACAACAATTACAGATGAAACTGGCAAAACAATGTATGAGTAAAACAATCATGTTTCTCACCTGTCCTGAGACCTTTTGGCTGAGATTCCATCTGCTTTTAGGTGGCGTGTTATTGTGGGGGTTGTGGTCTCAGAGTTGAGAGGTAATCCATTGCTAGGCAAAGAGTCCTTGAGGTTCCGATTAGCATCATATTCAAAGGTGCGCTTAGGTTTAGGCAGGGGATTGACAGGGGTGCCTGGTGGGTCCTGTGCAGAAGGAGGCTCCAGGCTCTCAGACCTAATGGAGCTCACGCTGAACCTCTGCCTGAACTTTGAGAGTTTCTTTTCCGACCCAGGGCAAGTATCTGGCTCAGTGGCAACAGAGCAGATGCTGCTCCGCTTGCTTCCACAAGTGCTGTCCAAGTCCTCTATTCCAGCAATAGTGAAAGATTTCCGTGATTTGTCCAGGCCATAGCAGTTGCTGAGATATGATGGTGGAGCAGGGGAAGGACTTTCCTTCAAGGCTTGCTCAATCTTCTGTATCCGGTTTAGTACAGCGGAGGTCTCCTTGCGAGCAGAAAGACTACGGAGAAAGAGCGCTGATGACTCTGCCTTTGTGGGTCTCTTCTCTCGTTCTCTTTTCTGGAACTGTCTGATGCACTCTCGATCTGAAGCCCCTTCCTCCTCCTCTGTCTCTGGGTAGGAGCATTCAGAGAATGCTGTGCTCATCCTCCGCATGCCCTTGAAGTCAAAAGTCTTTTCGCTGCAAGGAGAGGACAAGAGGCTGGGGCAGCCTTCGCTTCCACCACCAGGCCTCTTCTCCAAGCAAAGACTCATCCTAGGCTGAGCCACCTTACGGCATTCCCAATCTGAGATCTTCTTGCGGATAGCAGCAGACGAGGCACTGCTCCCAGTATGGCTGAGTGAGAGGGTGCGCTTTTGGCCGTGGTTGGTGGAGGATGCTAAGGAGAGGGTACTCCAGCTGAGAGGTCCGGGACACAGTCCATCGCCAGCTGGAGATCCTTCCTGTGGTTGGTTCTCCTTCTGCTCCTGGTCTCCTCCAACAGATGGCTTGTAGATACTGAGCTTCTTATCCAGATAGCCGATGCTCTTAGCCTTGGTAAGTCTGCTTTTGGATTCAAACTCACTAGACAATGTGGAGCCAGGGCGCAAGCTAGCTGTCTTATAGCTCCAGTTTCTCTGAGATCGGAGCTTTGTGTCAGCTTTAGCAACTCTGCCCTTCTGACTGGTGTCCTCTGTGTCACTAAGCTGAGACTGACATGACTCTTTTACAGCAGAAAGAATAGGAGGTGGGGACACGGACTGAGACCTAGAAAAAGAGCAAACAACAGAAGGAACTTACAAAGGAAACTCTCCCACATTTACATTATTTTGGTCCATTAGACAACCTGAAAGAGGCAAATGCAAAACTGTGCTGAGAAAGTTTCTCAACTCTTTTTCCTAAATGTTGTGAGAAACTAGGCATGGAATGTAAGCCGTTACCCAAAGGTGTTCTCTGCTTGCCAATGAGTTAATCTGTATATCTCTGCAGGCAATAGAGGGAAAAAACACTTCAGAAAGTAAGTGAAAGAAGAAGAAACATGGATACAGGTTTCAAATAATAGGCTAAGCTGGCTACGTCAAATGTTCGGTGGAAAGTACTTGAGCAAGTTGACATAACTTTGGCAAAATAGAAACCCATGTCAAGCCAAAACAAACACAGCTCAGTAAAATGCATGTGTGGATTTTTCCACATAATTAAAAAGATTTGGGGTGAATTTATATGGACCTCACACACAAAAGGCATGGGAAGCCATCAAACGAGCGGGATGAAAATGAGCCTACCTTCACCGGTCCTCCGATTTCCTCCGAATTCTCCTTGTCGTTTGTCCTGGCTCAAACTGTTTTATTCAGTCAGACTACCTGACTGCATCATCATCATTACTTCTGGTCTCATTGTTCACCACGCAGACACTACTCACTGCTGAGCAATGGGATTAAGGACTCTGCTGACCTCATTCCAGTCTCCACAGAGACGCAATCGCTTTCTCACTCATTTCAAAATCTCAAGAGCATTGCTTGTGAGATTCCAGGAACTGGGACTTGACTCAGCTCGTACCTTAATGAAACTGAGGCAGCTGTATCTGATGTCACAGCAGTGGTTAGAATAACAAGTGCAAGTTGGGAGGAGGCCAGGACTATGATCCTGGGTGCAGGCTGGGACAGATTGCTTAACACCTCACCATCAGCGCCCTTCCCCAAAAGGGAGGAGGAATGTAAAAGCACCTGAAGCCCTGCAGGCCTTTATTGAAGTTGCCAACATGACAACAGCCCGCACACTCACAAAATGCGCCACCACTCGGTGTAAAACTCTAATAGTCTAAACACAAAGACAGAGCAATCCTGAAGCCCGTACTGAATTATAGCCTCTCTGCTTAGGCTACTTTTTAACTGCCTACTATGTTCCCTTGCACTTCATTATGATGATAATTAATCATACTTCATAAATCAAGACTGGAGCAAGTTTCTGACTTTCTGGCCAGTTTTCTGTTTTGCTGACAGCATTAATCAGCTTTGACAATCCAATAATATGCATTGGTATCCTGGGTTACATCATAACTGTTGAAGTATGTGATTTCCCCCGAGTTTAATCTCTTATTTATCCCCACACTTAAAGCTTGCTACATAAAAATGCAGCACACAGAAACAGCCATTTCAGTTCAGCAAAGACTACAACAAATAAAAGTTCTGAAGTTTCCTCTTTAAGGAAGTCAAACATAAGAGACATGATAAGCTCGCTGAAGAAGTCTTAGCATGAAGAAGTGACATTAGTGAAAGATACAGCACTTAATCCTCCCCAAGACACCCTGGGCTTGATGCAACTGCAGAATGTGCTCACAGCGCGCACCTGAGTTTAACGTTCAATTTACTAAGACTGCAGCTTATCATGCAGCCATAGCCCCACCTACTCTGCATAGCCCCACCTACGAGGTGCAGGGTTTAAAAGCTGCAGTGAAATAACAGTGCTGTCAATAAGCTAAAGAGAAAACAGAAAGTGATGGTTCAGTGATGAAGCCACATCAGTGTTAATAAATCGAGTACTTTCCCACAAAAACATTCTACATGGGTGTAATTTTACCCTAGCTAATAAAAATAGAACTGTAAAATGATTACATGCACATATGTGCAATATGCCTGTGTAATTCACTGCTGTAAATCACTCTGTAAAGAGATGTCGGGTCAGATGTTGCAAAACAGAGTTTTGGAGTTCCATTGTTTTTTGAACCACGTTATACATTTGTAAGTACTATCATTACAGTCTGAAGAAGTTCTGGCTAGATGTTTAGGTCTCAGATGCAAAATCAATACTTCAATACTTCTTCAATGTGCTCAGAAATATCAGGCCATTGGGGTCAGAAGCACAACCAAGGTAAGAAAATATTCTTCTGCATATTGCATGCAGTTACATATTTCCACCAGAGAGGTCTCCAAATCCCCAAACATTACATAGTGCATCAAATCTATGCCTAGGCAAAGAAAAGTGATGCAAAGCCAGCAGTCATGAGGCGCAAAGTTTAATTGAGCCGAATATGTATTCCGCCGCATGCATAATATTTCCTATGTGATCCTTTCACATTTTGCATGAAGGTTTTGTAAAATGCACATGCAGGAGGGAGAGAAGCGCATTCTGTGTTTTTGATGTAAACAGTATTTTAGGACTGCATGCCAGTTTTGGTCCACAACACATGGGCAGAATGGTTCTCAATCTGCCATAAAAAGTTTAGTACATCAGGCCACTTGAGTGGTCACTCTTAACATCTGCTGTAACAAAGGCCCTTGACTCAAGTTCAAACATATATTTCCAGATCATCAAATGGAAAAAGACAGGAAGCTGCCAAATCTGACAAAGGAGTTTGGAGAGTATTGTTCATCTTTTAATTCTTTTTAAGTCTGGTATTGACATCAAAATCAGATCTCATCAGAATAACTCATGTGGTTTTGCCCTATCGCTGAAAATCTCCTCTAAACTGCATCATGCCTTCTCCAATCCATCAATCTGAATTTCCCAGATTGGAGTGATAGGAGACTACTACTGCAAATCCACATTTAAATTCAATCAGCCATAGAATAACACAGCATGTTAAAAATACCCCCCTAGGCCTGCCCTGGGCGCAACTCCAACTGACATAAAAGATTATTTCCATGACTACAATTTTCAGCTTGTGCAAAATCCTTTACATGAAAAAGAAATACATCGAGACCAGGATTCTGACATGGAACCCACAGTAAGTTTGTGTCTGTGGTCTGAGGAGGGTCTCTGGATGCCTAGACAGGGCCAGAACAAACAAGCCCAAATCTAGAGCCCCGGGACTGGGGAAGCTCAGTTGTACTGGCCACACAGGGGCCAAGCACTGTGCCAGTTTTGGTCTGGCTCCCTGGTCTTGAGGGCAATGCTGACCACAGGCCATTTCCTGTTTGAGAGCTCTGCCATAACGGAGAAACTATGGAGCTCCACTAGCACACATCAAAAGCTGCACATTAAAACAAGAGGTAATGGGCCTCGACTCAGCCCCTAGAAATATGTGGGAATTTCATCTGTGAGGGAGTTATTTTTTCAGTTATTATCTTTCCAACGAAAAGCACATATGGCATGCCCACCTATGGCCATCCCTCCCCCCGACATAAATCTACATTCTCAACATGATCTCCTGCCCGTAAAGACTGTGAATTAGTATTTTACCCTTTTATACCCCACTTTGCCACAGGTTCTTCAGAGAGTAGGAGTAGCTATGCAGTCTGTTTTTTTTTTGTCCCACTAGTTTTTCTTTTTCACAATTTCCTTTGGTAAATATTTCTAACATTATAGAACTCCTGATAAGTCATTACAAAAGTGACTTCTGTTCTACTCCGAAGAACCACTTTACTTGTCCCTTCGCCAGAATTTACTTGACTGTGCTTTCACTGCTGGCAGAGAGAACCACTGTTAAGTGACGGCTGAATTACAGAAGCTTTTATCATTTGGTTCCTGACATGGTACCTACACACTTGACAGTCACTGAAAATGCCATTAGACTCAAACACTATTATAATCAACACTTGCAATCAACACAGCCTTTTGAGATGGATTATTACAGCCTAAATGATTACTACTGGGAAGTGTTCCAAAAAACATGCCAAGAGAACAGCCGTGAGTTTATTCATCCTGTTTGCCTAAGTGAATATTAAACATAGACCAGGAGTATACGCAATCTTGATGACATATCCAGAAAAAGAAATGTCCATATGGAAGAATTTATATCCACCACCAGCTTCTCATTTACAGCAGCGACATCTGAACTTTACCATAGACCCAGAGGAAAGATTACACTTCAACAGCTGCCTGTTCTGAACAGAAGACATAACATTATTTTTGCTGCTTGAGTCGGAATTTCAGCACAGACTGACTCAGGCTGTATAGAGTTTATAGTTATCCTAAAGCAGAGTCGGATTTTATTAGACCCAAAAGTTTTGAGTGCTGGAGCCTCAAGACTGGCTGCTAGCAACCCCAGAGTTAAAACCTAAACGCATTACACGTATTTGCTATGTTTGTTTGAATGAGAGGCAGCACTGCAACACATACATAGTAAATGAGAAACATATTATGGATTTACAACAAAATTCCAAACATGGCGTGGCCCTACAAAAGCATCACAGCATAAAGATCTTTAACTGATAGGAGAGTCTGAGCTATGATGCTCACCTGTCGGGGACCTCCTGTGGGCTTTTAGCCCCTCCTGAACTGGACACAGCCTTGGAGCTCTTGTTGGCAGTCATCTCCTCTCTCAGACTGTCCACTCTGACAGACAGGGAAAAAAAACCTTTTGAGTTAATTTATTGGACACTGTAACCATCTTTGTCGCAAAATGCATAATGTGAAATGAGCCTGCATAAAAACAATGGCATTTAACTCTACATGCAAACATAAGCAGCATTACATAATGCAACATCTTAATCTTAACTTTTAACCTTCATTCTTCAGGTAATGCAAAATACAGCCCACCACTCAATTTTCTTGGCTGATAATATTGACAGACAGTGACAACCCGTGGTTTAATTGTTATCACCAAAAAGCACAGAAAATAACAGACTTTTTTGACAGAATAAAACCTTACTTAATTGACAACAATCACATGTCAGTCGCTCACTGCTTAAGTAATAATATTAAAGTACATTTTTTATACTTAAAATCTAAAATTATATCAGCCAATTTTCTCAGTTTGCCTTTTTTCATATTAACCAGGCCCAAATACAAAATGAGCACTGCAAAATCCTGCCAAATAATTTGGGTTAATTAAAGAAGGGCAATATAACAAAATCGTTTCAATGCTTAATTACATCATGCTAAGCTTTTCTGAACATATTGTGGGTACTGTCAGTACTTCCACTGATTAACAGTCATGTTTCATTAAAAAGTGCGTTCCTAAGGGGTGTAGCAGACGTTTTCACTCTTCTTTGGAAGGCTGCGAGTTAGAATGTAGTACAGATGTTGTGCAGCATAATTTATGTAATGTTCAATAAAAAAATATTACTAAATTTTTTAACAGCATTTTTAAAAACATGGCATTACTTGTACATAATGAAATACAACATTATAGAACAGGGATGAACAGTTTTGTCTATATCAGAATACTGTGTATGTTCACAACCTCTTGTCTAATTTCTTACTATATAACAGTATTTATTAATATATTAATTTGACAGATGATGTATGGGTGACTAACCCTTGTGTGGTGTTGATGTGTGTGTTACTCAGTGGTCTGGTGACCCACCACATTATTGCTTTTTAAATCACTACAGCCACATTTCATGTAAAAATATCAGATGTTTAAAATATCAGTGTTAGGGTTCTCTTTTAGCAGCTGTAGCCAGTCAGCAGCCTGTCCATGTTGTCCACCCATCCACACACAGACACAGACACACACACACACACACACAGAAGGCCATGTAGGGGGAGAACAGAGTGAAGGACACAGCACCTCCACACTTTTATTCCCCACGGATTCAGCCCAGCACCACATGTGTCATTCAGGGAGATTTCAGAACTTTCTGTTGCAGCTCCCATTAGGATGAAGCGATCTGAACCAAAAATGTGCTACATACTTTGATGTACGAGTAATCGATTGTATTACATGCGATTCTACTAGACACATGAAGGGGTACGGGAGCCTGCACCCAGAAGTTGCAAAAGGAGGTTAACTGCTGCAACGGCTGTCCAGGGGCCTCGCTCATCGCTCCGACACAGGGGCATCCCAGCTTGTTCGAAGCTCCATATACTGAGGAGTTCATTGCATGTTGTTTCAATCAAATTGCTTCAACTTAGAGAGTTAACAGAATATTCAGGGCCTATTTCGAGTGTATAAATGTGTGGGAGGTGAAGAGAGTGAATTCACCTAAAATGTGCTATTTTATGTTCTTCACAGAAAATGAGCAAAGGCCAAGAAATCTATGGTCCATGATTTTTATTTACTTTGGCAAACACTGAAAATCTGTCCCAATACCATATGATGGTTAAAAAAGGTGTTACGAAAGGAAAAATATGCACTTAAATCAGACAAGCTTCTGAAGTTGGCCTTTACCTACGGAACTTATCAGCGCAACTCTGCCTCCAAAACAAATGTCGAGTTCTAGAAGTGGACTTAGAAGTGTATATCTAGTGTCAGATATAAAATACATGACTTTACTGAACTGCTAATCGCATCAACACTCCAAAAACAAAATCCATCAAAATCTTCCGCTTGAGAAACACATGTATTTTTTTATAAAAGTAACACAGATACAGGCTCTTTCAGTGCAAAATCAAGTCAATGACACCACAACCCCTGAAGTTCAGTACAGAGATCAAGAAAGGGACTTCAGCTTGACGAGGGCTCGGAAAAAAAAGATTATTTGCAAACAAAAAAAGTTGCCAAATACTGCGCAAGACAAAAATCTATAGAGCTCTCCTGGGAGTCAGTGTTTCGAGACCAAAACTGGTCTCTGGGCACATTAAATAGGCTATTGATTGCTTTTTCCCATGAATGTTTGCACCTAGTGGATTAAAAAAAGCTTTTTTCCTGGTAGATATTAGTTTTACAAGCCGTGCAGAAATAAAGTGACTTTCATGCTTTAAGCTTGTAGGTTATGCTGATCGCTGGGACCAGGGTGCTGTTTTTATGGTTTATTTTGTCACAGGAACGGCCCAGGAGACTCTGGACTATCTTTATTATAATAATTTATAGTCAATTGCACTCTTTGCACAAAATGTTACTTTTTTACAGAGCTACTCATTTTTTTTTTCTTTGCATTACTTTTTTTCAAAAAGTGTTTATCTGTAACCCTGATCTCCGATCAGGCATTTCTGGGGCACAAAAAACATGGAGTTAACACTTACACGGGCAGCACAACAGCAGTACATAAACATCACTGCCATAAATTGCCTTCATGCTAAGCAATGGCTTAATCAACATTCTCACACCACCACAGCACCAGATGCTGAGCACTAAGCTGTTTCCTCCCATCAAACCAGAAGGCAACCTCATCTGGGCACAGAAGAAAAAATAAGTTCCACACAGAAAAAGGAAAAGCCTACCAGATGGGGCTAAGGGTGGATGATATGGTAAAACTAACACGATACTTAGAGACTTTTTCCATGAGGCAAAATAGACATTACATTATTTAGTTTCTCTGGGATTCGTTCATTTGGAAAACACAAAAAAATAAAAACATAAACCAGCCATTAGGGGTGTACTTTGTGTACTTCTGGTGCCGGTCCCAAGCCCGGATAAATGGTGAGGGTTGCGTCAGGAAGGGCATCCGGCGTAAAACTTGTGCCAATACTATCATGTGGATCACAGATATGATTGCCATACCGGATCGGTCGAGGCCCGGGTTAACAACGAGAGAGAGAGGAGGACAACAGGGGGAGACACACAGGAAGTGCAGAGAATTAGTAAGGTGGAAGTGAGGGCAGCTTTAAAAAGGATGAAGAATGGAAAGGCAGTTGGTCCAGATGACATACCTGTGGAGGTATGGAGATGTTTAGGAGAGAAGGCAGTGGACTTTTTAACCAGGTTGTTTAACAAAATCCTGGAGAGTGAGAGGATGCCTGATGAGTGGAGAAGTAGTGTACTGGTCCCCATTTTTAAGAACAAGGGTGATATGCAGAGCTGCAGTAACTACAGAGGTATAAAGTTGATGAGCCACACCATGAAGGTATGGGAAAGAGTTGTTGAAGCAAGGCTAAGGCGAGAGGTTCAGATCAGTGAGCAGCAGTTTAGTTTCATGCCCAGAAAGAGTACCACAGATGCAATTTTTGCGTTGGTAGAGAAGTACAGAGAAGGTCAGAAGGAACTACATTGTGTCTTTGTGGATCTAGAGAAGGCATATCATAGGGTGCCAAGAGAGGAACTGTGGTACTATATGAGGAAGTCAGGTGTAGCTGAAAAGTATGTTAGGGTGGTGCAGGACATGTATGAGGATAGTGAGACAGTGGTGAGGTGTGCAGTTGGAGTGACAAATGGTTTCAAGGTGAAAGCAGGGTTAAATCAGGGATCAGCTTTGAGCCCCTTCTTGTTTGCAATGGTGATGGACAGGTTGACAGATGAGGTCAGGCAGGAGGCTCCATGGACCATGATGTTTGCAGATGACATTGTAATCTGTGGTGAGAGTAGAGAGCAGGTGGAAGAGAATCTATAGAGGTGGAGGTTTGCACTGAAGAGGAGAGGAATGAAGGTCAGTAGAGATAAGACGGAATACATGTGTGTGAATGAGAGGGAGGCAGGTGGAAAGGTGAAGATGCAAGGAGTAGAGGTCGTAAAGGTGGATGACTTCAAATATCTTGGGTCAACCATCCAGAGCAATGGACAGTGCAAAAAAGAGGTGAGGAAGAGGGTGCAGGCAGGATGGAGTGGGTGGAGACGGATGTCAGGGCTGATGTGTGACAGAAGGATAGCAGCAAGAGTGAAAGGGAAGGTTTACAAGACAGTAGCGCGTCCTGCTATGATGTATGGTTTGGAGACTGTGGCTCTGTCTAAAAGACAGGAGGCTGAGCTGGAGGTGGTGGAGATGAAGATGCTGAGATTTTCGTTGGGAGTGACAAGGCTGGACAAGATTAGAAATGAGCAGATCAGAGGGACAGTGAAGGTGGAGCAGTTTGGAGATAAAGCCAGAGAGGCCAGGTGGAGATGGTTTGGACATGTGTTGAGGAGGAATAGTGGATATATTGGGCAAAGAATGTTGGAGATGGAGCTGCCAGGTAGAAGGAGAAGAGGTAGACCTCAGAGAAGGTTTATGGATGTAGTGAAGGTAGACATGGAGATTGGTGTGATTGGTTGGTGTGAAAGTAGAGGAGGCAATGGATAGGGCAAGATGGAGGCAGATGATCCGCTGTGGCGACCCCTAAAGGGAGCAGCCGAAAGAAGAAGTAAAAAAATAAAAACATAAGTAGGGCAGCACCATGTCCAAAGAAATTAAAATCTGTGCTATGGATGAAAATTACATCATAAAGGATTATCAGAATTATTTAAAAAAGGAAGAAGAAAAGAGACAAAAACGTGAGACGACACCCAAGTCCGACTGGCTTCTTGATGCCACACAGTCATTGAGGGTCCAAGTTCTGGCAGTATTTTGTAAAAGTAAGTTAACGTTATAAACAGCTCCTGACTCAGTTAATGCTTTAAACTTTAAAACATTTGATCACAAATGCGATTTATCTCTGATGAGAAAACTGCACGGGAAACGGCACTAATCCACCACCATCAGAGAAACACACTACAGCCAAACACAGACATAAAGGTCTTCAGTAAGGATATACAGTGAGGTCCAAAGACCACTGGCAAAAATACTTGTTTTGCATTGCTTTCTTATTTTAAAGTTTGTCATGCCAAATCATGAAGAAAAGTTTTTCATTTAAAATTTTTTTAGACCATTTGAGTGAAATATTTAAAAATGTAATAAATAATTTAAAGAATTTTAGTATTTGATATAGTATGTCCATCTTTTGCTTTATCAATAGCTCCAGCTGGCATGGACTCAAAATGTTGATCAGTGTGTTAAACCCACCCAAGAGTCGACTGAACACATGTTTTTGTAAAAAGTCTAAGGTCGTGTAAAAAGGCCTCACCATGGTCAATTTGGCAACTATGCTTCGATTAGAATGGTGATGTAGAAATAGTGCAGGACTTCAGATATTACTTCTTCACTTCACTTTCAGAACTTTTCTGTTTGACCTTTTTTTAGGATTCTAGAAGTTTCTGTTGTCTATTTCCATGTTTAAAGGAAAATGTGGTCTCAGGCTGCTAGGCTACGCTGTATCGGCAGGGAACTACCAGTTTGCTGGGCAGTTTCTGACTTATGCAAGAGAAGCTTAACTATGTTGAGATTCATCAGTGTCGTGAACATGTTATTAGCTCACCGGCAGGCTGCTGTCTGCTGCAGTACTGAACTACATACACACACTGGACATTCATAAATCAATCCTATTATCTAATTGTTACATAATCATTCACAAAAGAACTTCTTTCAGTACAATAATCTCATTTTCTGGCATTCAACACAATGAAGCAACAGTACCTGAAACAGTCTAATGATCCAGCCACAGGTGAATTTGTTAGCCACAAGCTAATGCAATAGCCACATGCCAACATGCTAGTCATGATACAACAATGCAATGCAATACATTGTACAGCTATATTCTTCATAAGAAAAAGAAAACATCACATTGCCCACTTTGTGTATTGTGTAGGGCTGCACAATACACTTTTAATTGTCATTGCACCATTAATACTGCATATGTTTACAGGAGAGGGAAAAACCTACTTTACTTATAATGTAAGTCAGTGGAACCAGGTGTTTTTCCAAGTCATTTTAAGCCATTTCTTTTGGCCCATTCTTCATGAAATTTAAACACAATATAAAGATCAAGTATTGTCAAATTATGTCAAAACTGAACGTCAAAAATGGAGATATGAAAGTTTTCCTCTGACGGCAACCATATATTTATATTAATATAATGCATTTGTTCAGTCAAATGTGTATGCTGAGTATGTCATAATGACTTCAAACCTCAGCCACATTTTAAAACCAAAACCAGCTGTTAATCACTGTAATTATGGATTTAAATTTCCTGCTTACCCATCACTCAACACGATGCTAGCCAGCGCAGGCATCTGTTAGCTGACTCTACTCCATTCAGCTGTCCAATATCTGAAAACATGCATCGGCTGGTTTCACATGACCTGGAAGAAGCCTTCATGTGATTGGAGGAGTCCTTACTAGTGGGTGAACTGGATGTTACTAAATTGGCGAGATAAATGCCTCCCGCCCAAACAAATAAAACAAACAAACAAACAAGCAAAGAACAGCAATAGAAATTTGTCTATTCCATGCATCAAATATGTTCTGCAGAGAGAAAATAATAGGGCATCCTGTCGTTGGTCCATTTAGATGTCTTTGGCCTGTATTGCCTTCATACTCCAAACAAACTGCACTGCAGAATTTGCTTTGAAGCGAACCCAGACCAACTGGCTCGCAGGGTTTTGGTCTGCTCATTTGGGGGGCACCAGAGTTCGGATGACATTCGCACTTGCTCTTACGTACAGCACAAACTGAACAATCACACCAGGGCTCCTTATAAATGAACTAAACGGGCCCAGCCTGAATGCAGCCGTATTGTGTGCTATGACCATCAAACCAAGGTGCTATGACCATCCTGACTAATCATGACGTTTTTAGGTGTCGATGAATTAAGACGGTTGATGTTGATTAATTTATCAACATATTGGAAAATATTTTGCAATTGCAATACACTTCAATGTAATTTTAATATGCTTTTTTGTCAATATTGTGAGTCTCTAACCACTGTCCTAATTAATTAATAATTAATTCATTTTTAAGTACTTTTTTCCTCCAACAACTAAATAGATACAGCAAAAACCCAAAATATCATGATTTGACTTGTTCCTGGTATCACACAGCAGTGCTCACAGCTTGGCAGCTCTTTGCTCCTGAGCTTTCAAAAGGCAATATTGTGGTTTATGAGGAGGTCAGAGTGAGATCCACTCTAGTAGGTGCTGAGGACAGCTTGTTTACAGGAAGTTGTTGTATGAAGTAGCGAGCCAACCAGTGACAGAGCCGAAAGCCCTGCAGAGACAAGATGAGGGGAGCGACAGCATTCCTTCTGTCAGCCATTTCCTGTTTCAGAGTGCTGCAAGATGAACATGCATCTTCATTTCAAATCTAACCCGAGGTCCGCTCTGCTCTGAAAATTCCAGCCTAAACTTTTTGCCCTTGCTGTTTGTTTTCTTGCCCTTGTCCCTGGAGGAAGGATAATCCCCTGTAGGCTGTGGTGTCTTAGGAACACAAAGAACTTCTAGATCTCCAAAAAAAACAGCCATGGTGTAATGAACTAAATCCAAAAAAGCATAGCTTAACTGGCTGGATATGAAAGAAACCATGAGCTGTAGAAATATCTGCATCGATGCATGCAGTATACTTAAATGGAGACACGCATAAAAGATAATAAGGACAGAACAGCCAAGTTGTGTGTTTAGCTTTGCGTAAGTACTCCTAACTGAACTGGAGCACTTGCAAAAAGACTGCATTTTAAAAAGGTTCTCTTCATTACAGTGCACTAAAGTGGTTAGCAGGGAGTGCACACAGATCAAATGGACCAAAAATATTTGTGGCTCCAAATTTACAGGCTCTGAAAAAATGAAGATAAAAATTGTGGTAGAACATCGCCTAAAGAACAAATATTCTCTCTTCTTTGGCCCAGGTGCTTCAAACACAGAGCATTTAGATGGAACTGTTTTTTCAAACAAGCCTGAATATTTTTATTGAGCTGCTGAATGACGAACAGCTGTAAAAATATAGTCCACTGTGCTCAGAAATATATTAGACCATTAAATCATCTCTAACGTTAAGCCAAGTGCAAATGCAATGTGAGTTTAGAGGCCAGAATCAAGATCAGCTTACCACTTCACCAAACCAAGATAAAAAAAAAGATTCTGAAATATATTAAGCTCATTAAGGCCCATTCCCATTTCACCCCTCGCCCTTACCAGTGAGCCCTAACCCCTGTTCTGTGTGTTCTCGTCTAGGGGTGGAGTGTCCTCATTGTTGTTGAGATAGAGGGGGAGAGCGAAGTGCTGGGGCTACATGACCCTCCAAATTGAGGTTTTTCAGAGACTGGAAAAAGAGAGTTATGAGAAAAAACAGAAAAAATGGTGAGGAGAAGGAGAACAAGAGACCAGAGAAACCCACATATGTGAGAATTTACTCCGTTAAAAATGACGATAACCACTGTTGTATCTTAGTTTAATGTTGTTTCAGTGTATTTTGGTCTTTTTCTTCTTAACAAGCGTAAAAATTCACTAACAGCATGCTAATGTCTCGGTAGCCCTCGAGCTAACTTTCCTGTTCCAGCTTAAATAGTCCAGCAGTTCAGACTTCAGATTCATATCAATGAAGAATTAGAGGTGGGTGATAATAAATAATTGCCCCCCCTCTTTGAAGGCATATGATGTCCTAAAACTAAAGCCCAGCAGTGAGCAGCTGAAAATTACCCTCCTCTACTGTCACTGCAGGCTGGCAGGGTCACCTACAGAGCAGCACTAGTAGCTGTTAATGAAATGATGCTCTTTTTATTTGAGGGTCACATTTCAGAGGGAGGATTTCAACCACTACCCTGTAATTCAGTTCCAAGGGGTTAGAGTGACACTCGAAAACAAGGAGTAGGGGTAAAAATAAGAAATGGGACTGAGTCTAAGTCTTAACAAATTGTCCTTTATACTGTGGAACACATATTAGAATAATACTTTAATATTTATATTGTGAAATATTGTCATTCATTTTCCCCCACAATAATTCAGATTAACTACAAGGTGACCAAAAAGCTATTTTTTTTGCAACTTTCAGTAGAAGGAAACCCACACCAGCAGGAACACACACTTGGAGTTGAAGGAATTTATTGTTGTGGGAACTGCATTGTAGCTGTGTTATACATTCTGTATCCGCATTATACATTCTGTATCTGTGTTACATTCTGTATCTGTATCTGCATTATACATTCTGTATCTGTGTTATACATTCTGTATCTGTATGTGTTATACATTCTGTATCTGTGCTATACATTCTGCATCTGTATGTGTTATACATTCTGTATCTGTGCTATACATTCTGTATCTGTGTTATACATTCTGTATCTGCGTTATACATTCTGTATCTGCGTTATACATTCTGTACCTGTGTTATACATTCTGTACCTGTGTTATACATTCTGTATCTGTGTTATACATTCTGTAACTGTATCTGTGTTATACATTCTGCATCTGTATGTGTTATACATTCTGTATCTGTGCTACACATTCTGTATCTGTATCTGTGTTATACATTCTGTACCTGTGTTATACATTCTGTATCTGTGTTATACATGCTTTATCTGTATCTGTGTTATACATTCTGTATCTGTGCTATACATTCCGTATCTCTGTTACACATTCTGTATCTGTGTTATACATTCTGTATCTGTATCTGTGTTATACATTCTGTATCTGTATGTATTATACATTCTGTATCTGTATGTGTTATACATTCTGTATCTGTGCTATACATTCTGTATCTGTATCTGTGTTATACATTCTGTATCTGTATGTGTTATACATTCTGTATCTGTGTTATACATTCTATATCTGTGTTATACATTCTATATCTATGTTATACATTCTATATCTGTGTTATACATTCTGTATCTGTTTTATACATTCTGTATCTGTATATGTGCTATACATTCTGTATCTATTTTATACATTCTGTATCTGTATCGGTTTTATACATTCTATATCTGTGTTGTACATTCTGTATTTGCATCTGTGTTATACATTCTATATCTGTGTTATACATTCTATATCTGTGCTATACATTCTGTATCTATTTTATACATTCTGTATCTGTATCGGTTTTATACATTCTATATCTGTGTTGTACATTCTGTATTTGCATCTGTGTTATACATTCTATATCTGTGTTATACATTCTATATCTGTGTTATACATTCTGTATCTGTATCTGTGTTATACATTCTGTATCTGTATCTGTGTTATACATTCTGTATCTGTATGTGTTATACATTCTGTATCTGTGTTATACATTCTATATCTGTATGTTATACATTCTGTATCTGTGCTATACATTCTGTATCTGTGTTACACATTCTGTATCTGTGTTACACATTCTGTATCTCTGTTACACATTCTGTATCTGTGCTATACATTCTGTATCTGTATGTGTTATACATTCTGTATCTGTATGTGTTATACATTCTGTATCTGTGCTATACATTCTGTATCTGTGTTAAACATTCTGTATTTGTGTTATACATTCTGTATCTGTGTTATACATTCTGTACCTGTGTTATACATTCTGTATCTGTGTTATACATTCTGCATCTGTATGTGTTATACATTCTGTATCTGTGCTACACATTCTGTATCTGTATCTGTGTTATACATTCTGTATCTGTATCTGTGTTATACATTCTGTATCTGTATCTGTGTTATACATTCTGTATCTGTATCTGTGTTATACATTCTGTACCTGTGTTATACATTCTGTATCTGTGTTATACATTCTGTATCTGTATCTGTGTTATACATTCTGTACCTGTGTTATACATTCTGTATCTGTGTTATACATTCTTTATCTGTATCTGTGTTATACATTCTTTAACTGTATCTGTGTTATACATTCTGTATCTGTGCTATACATTCTGTATCTCTGTTACACATTCTGTATCTGTATCTGTGTTATACATTCTGTATCTCTGTTACACATTCTGTATCTGTGTTATACATTCTGTATCTGTGTTATACATTCTGTATCTGTATCTGTGTTATACATTCTGTATCTGTATCTGTGTTATACATTCTGTATCTGTATGTATTATACATTCTGTATCTGTATGTGTTATACATTCTGTATCTGTGCTATACATTCTGTATCTGTATCTGTGTTATACATTCTGTATCTGTATGTGTTATACATTCTGTATCTGTGTTATACATTCAATATCTGTGTTATACATTCGATATCTATGTTATACATTCTATATCTGTGTTATACATTCTGTATCTGTGTTATATATTCTGTATCTGTATCTGTGTTATACATTCTGTATCTGTTTTATACATTCTGTATCTGTATATGTGCTATACATTCTGTATCTATTTTATACATTCTGTATCTGTATCGGTTTTATACATTCTATATCTGTGTTGTACATTCTGTATTTGCATCTGTGTTATACATTCTATATCTGTGTTATACATTCTATATCTGTGTTATACATTCTGTATCTGTATCTGTGTTATACATTCTGTATCTGTGTTATACATTCTATATCTGTGTTATACATTCTGTATCTGTGCTATACATTCTGTATCTCTGTTACACATTCTGTATCTCTGTTATACATTCTGTATCTGTATGTGTTATACATTCTGTATCTGTATCTGTGTTATACATTCTGTATCTGTGTTATACATTCTATATCTGTATGTTATACATTCTGTATCTGTGCTATACATTCTGTATCTCTGTTACACATTCTGTATCTGTGCTATACATTCTGTATCTGTACGTGTTATACATTCTGTATCTGTGTTACACATTCTGTATCTGTGTTACACATTCTGTATCTGTGTTACACATTCTGTATCTCTGTTACACATTCTGTATCTGTGTTACACATTCTGTATCTGTGTTACACATTCTGTATCTCTGTTACACATTCTGTATCTGTGCTATACATTCTGTATCTCTATGTGTTATACATTCTGTATCTGTGCTATACATTCTGTATCTGTGCTATACATTCTGTATCTGTATGTGTTATACATTCTGTATCTGTATGTGTTATACATTCTGTATCTGTGTTATACATTCCATATCTGTGTTATACATTCCATATCTATGTTATACATTCTATATCTGTGTTATACATTCTATATCTGTTATACATTCTATATCTGTATCTGTGTTATACATTCTGTATCTGTTTTATACATTCTATATCTGTTTTACACATTCTGTATCTATTTTATACATTCTGTATCTGTATCGGTTTTATCCATTCTATATCTGTGTTGTACATTCTGTATTTGCATCTGTGTTATACATTCTGTATCTGTGTTATACATTCTATATCTGTGTTATACATTCTATATCTGTGTTATACATTCTGTATCTGTATCTGTGTTATACATTCTGTATCCCTGTTATACATTCTGTATCTGTATCTGTGTTATACATTCTGTATCTGTATCTGTGTTATACATTCTGTATCTGTGTTATACATTCTGTATCTGTGTTACACATTCTGTATCTGTGTTATACATTCTGTATCTGTGTTATACATTCTGTATCTGTATCTGTGTTATACATTCTGTATCTGTGTTACACATTCTGTATCTGTATCTGTGTTATACATTCTGTATCTGTGTTACTCATTCTGTATCCCTGTTATACATTCTATATCTGTATCTGTGTTATACATTCTGTATCTGTGTTATACATTCTGTATCTGTATCCGTGTTATACATTCAGTATCTGTATCCCTGTTATACATTCTGTATCTGTATCCGTGTTATACATTCAGTATCTGTATCCCTGTTATACATTCTGTATCTGTATCCCTGTTATACATTCTGTATCCCTGTTATACATTCTATATCTGTATCTGTGTTATACATTCTGTATCTGTGTTATACATTCTGTATCTGTATCTGTGTTATACATTCTGTATCTGTATCTGTGTTATACATTCTGTATCTGTGTTACACATTCTGTGTTATACATTCTGTATCTGTGTTATACATTCTGTATCTGTATCCGTGTTATACATTCTATATCTGTATCTGTGTTATACATTCTGTATCTGTGTTATACATTCTGTATCTGTATCCGTGTTATACATTCAGTATCTGTATCCCTGTTATACATTCTGTATCTGTATCCCTGTTATACATTCTGTATCCCTGTTATACATTCTATATCTGTATCTGTGTTATACATTCTGTATCTGTGTTATACATTCTGTATCTGTGTTATACATTCTGTATCTGTATCTGTGTTATACATTCTGTATCTGTGTTACACATTCTGTGTTATACATTCTGTATCTGTGTTATACATTCTGTATCTGTATCTGTGTTATACATTCTGTATCTGTGTTACACATTCTGTATCTGTGTTATACATTCTGTATCTGTGTTATACATTCTGTATCTGTGTTACACATTCTGTATCTGTTACACATTCTGTATCTGTATCTGTGTTATACATTCTGTATCTGTGTTATACATTCTGTATCTGTATCTGTGTTATACATTCTGTATCTGTGTTATACATTCTGTATCTGTGTTATACATTCTGTATGTGTGCACATGTGCTCAAGTTGTATGTTAGGCTGCCTGTTTTTGTGTTTAATCCTATATGGTCATGTTTGTCACACCTGTTATTTGTCCTGTATGTGCTGGCATCAGTCCTGCTATATACCTCTGTCAGCCAACTGTCTTACCAGCTAGCTGTTGGTACCTGTGTGCGCAACGAATAAACTTCCCTTGTCTAGACAGCAGATGGAGTCCCCTGGGATCCAAAGGGTTTGGATTCTTCAGAGTCATATATTTCTAACAGAGGAACAAACAGTGCACTACCTGAAGGCTAATGCTTGGTGTTAATCACTTAGTGCTACAGAAACACGTTTCATCAAGCAAACCTCAAACTCTTAAATCATTGCCGCCTTTATATATGATATTACAACCCTAAACCAAACTAATCTCTGTGTAGTTTAGAAATCATGAGACCCAAACATCTGAACTTGTTCCCCAATGGACTACAACTACCATAAACACCACAACTCAACCTGCATCGCATTTTGCACGACTACACTTGAGCAGTCAGGAAATGTTGATCACTACTGGACACGCCACTCAGTCAGAACAGCTTATGAATAACTGATAATGAAAGACTGAGCACAACTTCCGACATATTTAGACAAAATATTTAAATGAAGATTGTGTATCTTTTCTGTATTCACACTGGATTCACTTCTCCTAGCGCTTGCACACTGTACAGCTCTGTGATTGGCAGATCATATTTTCTGCCAAAAATGTGGAAGATTGTTTCTGTTCATCAGCAGTGCTAGCAATGATAAAGCCTTCTGAAGGACAAGAACACGCTTAACAGTGGTCCTGTTAACATGGTTGTCTGAACTGGCCATGGTGAGTAATGTATTTGATGTCAGTTGCCCAACAAGTGCAACAAGCTGCAGCTCGCCTTCAGTGGAAAATCAGGCATAACCAGTTCAAGAATATTGATTGGTAAGTTTACTGACACACACAGAGAACATGATCCAAGCTGGTTAATAAAACACAATATAGCCACAGCCTTGTGGATATGGCCTAAGCCTCAGCAAACTCAGGACTAATTCATTAGGACGTTTTTCTCTCTATATGCAACTTTAAAAAGGAAGAAAATCTAGTTCACATAGCTTAACATGCTCAAGGTATGTTTGAACAGATCAGAGAAATCAAAAAATCTTTAACAACTCAATATCGTCTTCAAACTTTACAAAGACGGTAGAAACGTAAGCAACATATTGCTGCTGTTGGAAGAAAATCTCCATTTCTGTAATTTTTCAGTTGTTGACATAATCTGAAAATGCCTGTTGCTCTTCACATTGCATGTTAATTTCAAATGAAATCCAAAATGACTCAGAAAGACTTCTGGTTTTCTTCCGACAGCAGTGAAATACTGAGCAATCATGTAAAACTTCTACTTCTTGTAATGTTCACACATAAAAATTGCATGTACATCAGTATCAAGACCGCCCAACCAGAGTAAAAATGCCTTCTTTAGTATTCCGGTTCACTTGTCCTTAACTGATCAAATAACACATTCATTATCGTGCCTAAATGGCCTTATACAGAGAGCATTCTTCGTCCTGTGTTTCACGCTTTGGATCATGTGTTCCTCTCAAGCATCTAAACTATACAGTAGTTTAATTTTCAGAAATGTGAAGAACAATCTTGTCTTTCAGAGATAAACATCTACAGCGGGACGCTGTGCACCCACTTCTGTGAAAAATATCATTGCTTTGGTGATGTTGCAGAAGGAAGACAGTACAGTATGACTATCCAACACTATGAGTCATACAGAAATGAACATGATAAAATCATGATTCTAAAAACATTTACTTGGCAGATTATACACCCATAATCTAAAACACAAGGGCTGTAAGGCATTTTCCTGATAAAACAATGACTCATGGTGACTACAGATTCTGATGAGACTCATTCCAGAAGTCTTAGGGACTCTAAAGTCTAGAAAAGAATCTGTAAGCGTAAATGAAGGGAGCTTCCATGCGACAAATCACTTATGCTCAGATACTGTATGGTCACGCTATGGACCCAGTCAGAAAGAATAGAATAGAATTTAGAACCATTTGTCACTGTGAAATTAGACCTCTGCATTTAACCCATCTGTGCAGTGAAACACCCACATACATGCACACTAGTGAACACACACACTAGGGGGTAGTGAGCACACTTGCCCGGAGCAGCGGCCTGGGGAGCAATTGGGTGTTAGGTGAACCTTCCGGTCACAGGGATTCCCTAACCTCCAGCCCAAGACTAACCTTGGGCTGCATTTAAACTGATGCACCTTTTTCTAAACTATATTTACCTCAAGCAGAAGTCCAACTAGAGATGGCACAACACTGACACTGACTTTAAAACACTACAATTCAGTGTAAAGTGATACTGACCAATTCTTAATTAAAGTACTTGATTTGAAAGTTGTAACTGCAAACACAAACAGTCAGAGAATTTCATTTGTTTTTTTTCCCACTGGAAAACAATTTCCACCCTGCTTTCATGTCGAACGTTCGGAAACTGTAACTTTTTTTTAACTTTACATTTATAGTATTTAGCAGATGCTCTGATCCAGAGTGACTTACAAGAAGTGCTTTGTCTGTCTAGAGAAAGCATCTTTGCTAGTTACCAGTAGATTAGAGAAAAAGTCCTGAGCTCAGATACTGCTAAAACCAAAACGTCACTGTTGACCCAGAGAGAAAAAGGAAGAGTTCAACACAGAGCAGTGCAATACAGTACAATACATTACAAGACACTACACTTCAATACACTACATCACATTACAATATATTACACTGCAATACACTACACTACATCACATTACAATCAATCAGAGCTCATTTAAGTGCTGTATAAAGAGATGGTCTTCAGTCTGTGTTTGAAGACAGCAAGAGACTCCGCTGTATGGACAGCCAGTGGGAGGTCGTTCCACCACCTGGGTGCCAGTACGGAGAACATTCTTGACGTTTGTCTTCCACGCGCCTTGAAGGAAGGCGGGTCAAGAGGAGCTGTATTCGAAGCTCGAAGGGCTCGTGGTACAGGTCGAAATTTCACCATTGCCGTCAAGTCAGTAGGGGCGGGTCCATTTTTGGCTTTGTAGACAAGCATTAGGATTTTACATCTGAAGTATTAACTGGCAAATCTAGTAAATCTGGCATATGTTATTCTACATTATTCATGGATTCATGCCATGCAGCACAAAATATGCACACCTACAATAACTGTGAAAGTGTTTACAACAAATGGCACGTTTTGGGGCAGATTTACTAAGAGAGGCACTAAATAACAACAGTCTACTGACCCTTGTGCTAGCAGAGGTGGCCAGTTTAGCACACAGTCTACTAAGAATTTCCATTCAAATGAACACAGGACAGTGTTTTAATCCTCCTCTGTTTCAGGTTAAAACATAGAATCATTAAGTCCTTGTTTTCTCAATATTTTGTTTTAGTAAGATGTAATAACTAAAAAAAACATGAATCTCCATCACTCATCAGAAATTCAGGGAAGTCAAGTCATTATTGTTTTACTGTCTTTTAAAACACATGTTTACTTTTGGCTGAAGGGATGAGCTGAAGTTGAGTTCTAAGCCAAGCACATTTGGAAGTCATGCTATGCTGTAAGATCCTTGTTTAAAGTTTCTGATCGTTTTTGTTTGACTGTTTTGAAAGGTACCTTAATAAACCACAGCACAGGAATAACAACATATGCAGGTGTTGTAGAGTGTAAGATTTCCAATATGTGCCATTAACAGGAAAATAAAACTGTCCGATCAGTCTTTAGGCAAAAGCTGCTCTTTTCAGGGACCTTCTTATATTTACATTTATGTTATTATTTTTTTCTACAATTAGTGTATATTTTTACGATGAGTGTTAATGTTTATTTAGTGTCTATTTTAATTCACACTTTTCCTGTTACTGTATATTTAATGTTATTGTTACACCACAGGGGTCTGAGAGTCACGCAGTTTCAATGTCTTGTATGTCCTGTATATATTGTACTATTGACAATAAAGCTGACTTGACTTGACTCTTTGATAGGGTTAAAAACATACCCAAAATATTAGAAAAAAAAACTATAATTAAGAAATATATCATTAAGAATAATTAATACATGTGGCATGTATTATTCTCAATAAGACATACTCATTTATACTGTGGAGCACATATTAAAATTGTATTTTAATATTTATATTGTGAAATATGATCATACATTTCTTCACACTAATTCAGACTTACTACAAGGTGAGTAAAAAGCATGAGGACTGAGGACAGGGACATTACAGAACCAGATTTGACTCATTATTTCCTGTTGGACAGCCAACAGTACCTGTTGCCTATAAACATAAATAAACATAAATTATGTGGCTGCCTGAATAGTCTGTACTAAACTTCAAATAATAATAACCAAATAACACGACAACTAAATTTTTTTTTAAAGCGTCGCACTGGAACGATTCTGATATTGGGCATTGGATTGGTCATCTCTTAAGGGCCACACTACAGAAACTGGTCACTACTCCAGATGCCACAATGTTGAAAACATTTACATGAGATTTCCTTGAAGGGTTGCAACTCCTTTGACTTGTCCATATTTCTGAGGCAGGGAAAAGAAAGCCCCTTTGTTCATAATGTCCTTGAAAAGAATGTGGTTAAAAAGTAAGCCTTTTCTATCAGTGGCGCAAACAAACACTATCTGACCAGCCCCCGTAAACGAAAGGCATCATGTGGAATGTTCCAGGGTCAGAAAAAGACTTCAGGCCTCTGGCCTTGTCAATAGACAGGCAATCGGTCCAGAGAGCAGTGCACCACAAACAGGAATGCACTAATATTTGCCTTGTCCATCAAATGTATTCAGCACAGAGGGAGCAGCAGGGAAGAGGAAGGATTCAGTGGTGGGATCATTGATTAATATGTTCAGCGCTTGACAGTGAGGGATTAACTCAAAGTCAACATGATGCCTAACAGAGGGAGCAAACAGCAGTATGCAAAGGTTTAGGTGTCCCCGGTCAAATGCATGGTTTGCTGACCTCTGCACATTTTAATGCACAACTACTGTTTATTTGCTGAATTTAAAACCCTTAAAAAAGCATAAAATATGCAAAGGTTATGACACAATTTACATTTGCTGGTGCAAGTGATTAGAAAGTCAACACAATATGTAATCTGACCAGGAGTGTCCCAACTTTTCTATACATCACATCCATTATTGCTGTTTATTGACTATGAACTCATCAAACATGTACACCAATCAGGCATAACATTCTGACCACCTCCTTGTTTCTACACTCATTGTCCATTTTATCAGCTCCACTTATTATATATGTGCACTTTGTAGTTCTACAGTTACAGACTGCAGTCCATCTGTTTCTCTGATACTTTGTTAGCCCCTTTTACCCTGTTCTTTAGTGGTCAGGACCCCCAGGGACCCTCACAGAGCAGGTACTATTTGGATGATGGGTCATTCTCAGCACTGCAGTAACACTGATGTGGTGGTAATGTGTTAGTGTGTGTTGTGCTGGTCTGAGTGGATCAGACACAGCAGTGCTGCTGGAGTTTTTAAACACCTCAGTGTCGCTTCTGGACTGAGAATAGTCCACCAACCAAAAATATCCAGCCAACACCGTCCTGTGGGCAGCGTCCTGTGGGCGGCATCCTGTGGGCAGCGTCCTGTGGGCAGCGTCCTGTGACCACTGATGAAGGACTAGAGGATGACCAACACAAGCTATGCAGCAACAGATGAGCCATCGTCTCTGACTTCATATCTACAAGGTGGACTGACAAGCTAGGAGTGTCTAATATAGTGGACAGACAGTGGACAATGCAATGCTTCTGAAAGTGTTCATCCCCAGTGGTACAATTCACTGTTTTACTGTCAAAAGCAGAGATGGAATGTAAAGCTTTTGAACATTATTTTTGTGAAATGTACAGGTTATTTATGTTCACACCATTCCGATTCCCCACAGCAGGCACTATTAGCACTACAGTAGCTTTCAGTAGAGTCAGTGAAAAAGAAGAAAACCACAGCGTCAAATGTTGAACAGTTTATTACCCAAAGATAATCTGTTGCTTATTGTTATTAATATGCCATTTTTAATTTAATCAGTTAATTCTAAAAAAGGAATATAGGCAGCGGGTCACAGACATTTGCTGCTTTGGCTATGGCTTCCTTCCCTTCCTCCTGAACCTCCTCTACCCCAGAAGAATGCGGATGAATCCAGCAGAGGAAATGAGCTAAAAAAGGCAGCAGCTGACTCCTTCAGACGTCATTAACACTTAGGGCTATCACTGATGAACTGAGCCTATCCAATATTGGACAGTAACTAAGTAAATGTAATTGATTTCTGTACTTAAGTAGTTTTTTCATGTATTTGTACTGAAGTTTTTCCATTTTGGGTGACTTTACTTTCATTCCACTACATTTCAAAGTCTAATATCTGACTTTTTTCTCCACTACATTTTGAGAAATCTGTCATTCCTTTAGGTTTCTGTGTGTATAAAAACAATGTCAAAACGAAAGAAGCACAAAGCAAGAACACCAATCAGGGCACAGCGGTCACTTTGTTTTGAACTTGTTTAGACCTGTTGGTCATACTGACCCAGTGCAGCACACGGTTCAACATCAGCGCAGCAGCATAAAATTTTGGGAGAGTCTATTCAACATAAATGATGAACTAACCTAACTTTGTGTAAATAGAGCATAGTATAGAAATATGTCCACACATTTAGTCGTGACTGACGCATCTTTTTTCTGAATTTATATAAACACTATTTAATTTTATAGTAAATTAGTTTTGGCTAGTTTATGTTTATGAACAGAGACCTACAGATCAATATAGTAAAGGAAACTCATTTGTGATCCTGAGTTTAAGTTGCATTAAGTTAATTAATCTTTTAGTACTTTTACTTTTGATACTTAAGTACATTTGAAGGTAAATACTTTAGTACTTTTACTCAAGTGGAGGTCTAAAGGGAGGAACTTCTACTTTACAGGAGGAATATTTTAACTTGGTGTCTACTTTAACTCAAGTACATGGTTTGTGTACTTTGTCCACCTCTGAGCCTATCACAACATTTAGTTGAAAGTAGAGTCCTAACATGGCTACACACAGCAGGCTAGTTCACATTTGTATGATTTTCTACTATTTAACTTCTTTTTTTTATTTTTATTTTACACCAAAGTACACAACACAAAGAATACAGAACGAGAACACAACAAAGAATTATAGTGTAGCTGGATCACTCCATGTGTGCAGTCCACTCTGGGCATGTCTGCAGTAATTTTACTCAAAAATCTGTAATGTCTTCTTGAGAAACTTCATCTACTGGAAGCAGGTATTTTAGGCTGCTTTTTTCCTCACCTCCTCTGGTGTTCAGACAGCCGGTAAGATGGTGTCACAAAAGTGGTTTGCAGGTCATGGAGGAGAGGAGGAGGATCGGTAGTGAACTGATAGACATTTTTCAGCGTGCAAATGGTAAACTCCTAAATATTAGTTGGCTTTAAATAAAATATAGTCCAACACTTTTGGGAATTTTGTACTTTTTATGTTCTTTATCTACACTGCTCAATAAAATAAAGGGAACACTTAAACAAAACAATATAACTCCAAGTAAATCAAACTTCTTTGAAATCAAACTGTCCACTTAGGAAGCAACACTGATTGACCATCAATTTCACATGCTGTTGTGCAAATAGAATAGACAACAGGTGTAAATTATTGGCAATTAGCAAGACACACTCAATAAATGAGTGGTTCTGCAGGTGGAGACCACAGACCACTTCTCAGTACCTATGCTTTCTGGCTGATGTTTTGGTCACTTTTGAATGTTGCTGGTGCTTTCACACTCGTGGTAGCATGAGACAGACTCTATAACCCACACAAGTCTCTCATGTATTGCAGCTCATCCAGGATGGCACATCAATGCGAGCTGTGGCAAGAATGTTTGCTGTGTCTGTCAGCTTAGTGTCCAGAGGCTGGAGGTGCTACCAGGAGACAGGCCAGTACACCAGGAGACGTGGAGGAGGCCGTAGGAGGGCAACAACCCAGCAGCAGGACCGCTACCTCCGCCTTTGTGCAAGGAGGAACAGGAGGAGCACTGCCAGAGCCCTGCAAAATGACCTCCAGCAGGCCACAAATGTGCATGTGCCTGCACAAACAGTGCCCGACATTCATAGATGGGGGTTGTGCTCACATATGCTGGTGCGGTTGGCCCTGGGTTCCTCCTAATGCAGGACAATGCTAGACCTCATGTGGCTGGAGTGTGTCAGCAGTTCCTGCAAGATGAAGGCATTGAAGCTATGGACTGGCCCGCCCATTCACCAGACCTGAATCCGACTGAGCACATCTGAGACATCATGTCTCGCTCCATCCACCAACGCCACAATGCACCACAGACTGTCCAGGAGTTGGCGGATGCTTTAGTCCAGGTCTGGGAGGAGATCCCTCAGGAGGCCATCTGCCACCTCATCAGGAGCATGCCCAGGCGTTGTAGGGAGGTCATACAGGCACATGGAGGCCACACACAATACTGAGCCTCATTTTGACTTGTTTTAAGGACATTACATCAAAGTTGGATCAGCCTGTAGTGTGTTTTTCCACTTTAATTTTGTGTGACTCCAATTCCAGGCCTCCATTGGTTAATACATTTGATTTCCATTGATGATTTTTGTGTGATTTTGTTGTCAGCACATTCAACTTTGTACAGAACCAAAGATGAGAACAATGAGAATATTTCATTCATTCAGATCTAGGATGTGTTATTTGAGCGTTCCCTTTATTTTTTGAGCAGTGTATATCTAGTGCTCAATGCTTTGGTTATTAAATTCTGCTCAACATTACACAGACCTGAATTTCCTTTAACTTCCTGATGGGCTACTACCATAGTAGCAATTAAGTACATTGTAAAGATCAGACTCCAGTGTTAGCCCACTATTCCCATATTGGTGCATCCCTAATTTTTAATGATCCCAAGAAAACGTAAGCCATAAATCTGTTCTCTTGTCTGCTGCGCCTTTTTGGCAAATGGATCTTTCTGTCTCTGCTGATTGGCTTCCTCTATTGGTTACAAACCCACCGTAGTGCTCCCCCTCAGCCAAGAAAGCAATGAGCAGAGCACAAACCTCTGCACATTCTCAACTCTTTCCAGACATCGTAATCCCTGGAGAGGCGATGGCTGAACTCAACTGGCCCGTGTATTCCGCAGAGACTCTTTTGTCTTCTGGAGATGATTTGTCTCTCTTACTTTCTCCCTTGTATACAACAGCACCTTGGTCTGGACTGTTGTTACAGAGTCAGATGAGTCAGACGTGACTGTGCGCGAGTGGGGGGGTCAGATTACTGTATAAATACCTTAGGACGGAGGACCCTCTTTCAAGACCCTTAGCTTCCCACCATCATATGGTGTTCATCAGGTACTCACATGAAGATATGCATGTGCTACATGTCTCTGGTGGTGTCATCACCCATACCCGTCATGTTTAGACTGAAGAGATTGAGGGCGCAAGTTCCATCTGGGTGTCTCGAATAAAGTGAGAGCTTTTCAAACAGTCCTCCACCTGGACGAATCCCTGGTGCCGCTAATTAACTTCTCAAAATTCAGGCTCCAGCTAGGAAGTCTTTATGTATTCTATGCAGAGCCAACAATGAAGCTGTCTTTTGTCTTCTTTTGACTTGGCTTTCAATGCCAGGGCCACTGAGGCCATGTCCCTGCGAATAATGACAGAGGGTTTGAGTTTGAGAAGCAGAGGGGGGAAGTGGAAGGAGGCTGGGGGCAGTAGGAGGGGGCTGTGGTTTTTGGGTGTGGGGTGGGGGGGTGGTGGAAGGTGGACCTTGCTGAGCTCTGAAACATCTTTCCATCTGAATCCTTTTCTGTGCAACTCTGTCACAGCTCACAGCAGCTGCACACTCCCCAAACAATACCCGCAATTCCTCGCTCCCAGAGCCCTTGCTGGAGAGGCCAGATGGAACCAATTCTTTAAACCCCTTTCATTCCATTTCTTCGCTGACTTTCAGCTGTTTACAGTTGTTTTTTTGCATATGAGAGAATGGATGATGTGCTGTTCTGCATTCTGAGGAACACTGTGCACCATCCTAATAATGTCTTCCAAGCCTGGACTAAAACACAAAAGGGATCTGATTTCATTTCCACAAGCAATTACAAGTCCAAAAGAAGAACTAATTACTCCATTCATTAGTCAGCCGTACGCCTCACATCATTAATATTCGCAATAACTTTCTTGGTTCATTTACTGTACATTTGGTGTACTACAAGCCATATTCATACACTGCTGGTGTGAAAACTCTCAACACTGATGTCGACTGTGGCCACCTGCAGTATCTGCAGTCGAGCCAAAATTAACAGTTAGTCTTAAGGAGGTCCTGTCAAAGCATTTATCTTATGGATGGAGAGATGAAGCTATCCTTTGTGACAAGGATGGAGTCCAAAGAAATCTCCTCTGCTCAACATTGCTGCAATCCCCCACAAAACATGTTCTAATGTCTTTTTTACATTTTGCTGTTGTGAAAAGAGCTTTATTTAGCATCATAACTTCATTGACTTTTATGGCTGCACAGAATATCAGTTAATTGATCATAATCACAATAATGATACCGCATAAGGCTGCAAAAACCAAATGAACATGCTAACCAGTCACAATGTCTTTGTTTGCAGTGAATCTACTACCTGATGTTTCTGCAGATGTCCTTACTAAATTAAGGGATTCATGTAATGTAACCGTCAATTAGGTCAAACTAATGCAGGCTGATCTTTAACCATTTCACACTGAATCATCAATGAATTGTCAACACTGAATCATCAATGAATCACCAACACTGAATCATCAATGAATCTTCAACACTGAATCATCAATGTATTTTAATGATTTAGCAAAAATGTAATATTTTAGGTAGAACATTCAAAATTAACAGTTATTTACTTAAAAAAAACTGAAATTTTGAACACACTCTGTAGCATCCATCTGCATGGTATTAAATCCAATTAAAAATTTACAAGTGAGCAAACGCACTCTCGTGTGATGCAAACTACTCTTGTGCATAGGAAAAACAAGCGCTTCTGATTCATGATGCGTCTGTGTGATGTGCGTACATGTCAGTCAAATTTCGGTACCTAATTAAGACCTGAGTGCAGTTTGAGCAGGTTGAAAGATTATTATACAGAAAAGATCTGGGTGACTACTGACGTCAATTGTTTGTTAGCAACATTAGCCTACATTAGGTTCATTAGCTCCAGCACTAAATGAGCTAAATTTGTACACTAAATGTCTTGACCTACCAACTAAACCTGGAAAAGGGAGATCTGTGCAAGTTTGATTTTTCACGAAGCCATTCCTATAATATATTGGAAGGCCCATCTCAGCCACAGCATGAAGCAAAATAAGCAAGATAGTAGTGTTCTGTACATGTTCTGTAGCCACAGTTGTAGCTGTGACGGAATCCACATTGATTCTGTGTGGTGAAGACAATAAACACCAGACTGAAACAGTCATACCAGATACAACAGTGACACAACTCACCTCCTCAGAGGGTTAGAGACATGAGCATCATTAATGATATGTACATGCACACCAGTGTATTCATGCTAGTCTGATTAAGGGTACAAATCGAAGCCTCGATCATGTAACCGACATGGTTTGACTGCCATGGTCTAGCTCAAGGCTTGGTCAACCTATATTTAGTGCAATCAACAGATGATCCGAGCTGGTCTGACTTTTGAGACTGATTTTGAGAGGTAAGCACTTAGATTCCTCCTCTGAGTCTGGGCTTTTTCTGTAGAAGCACAGAAGAACATGACAGCTTTTTAACATCAAAACAAACAGTCACAAACACTGAAAGGTGAGAGGAAGAGACTCCACACGTGTTAAACATTCAGAAATAGACCACATTATGAATCTAAATTGAAGGAGAAAGATGGAAACACAACATTTTTAAGCTTAAGTTGATAAACTCGTGCGTCACGAGGGGATTTTCACTTTGTAAAGTCACGCTATGATGCCGCACAACTCTTGGTTTGCTATTGTGTATGTATGTAAATACAGCTATTGTCTTTAGCTTGGGATCAGGAAGTATCAGATTCCAAGACTGGAGGGCCAAAGCAGGTAGCAAAGTCCAGCATTCCTCCTCATTTAACACTACAGCTTATGATGGCCTTCAAAGGCTAAGCTTGGTCTGTCAAAAGAGGGAAAACAGTCTGCAGGGCTGCACCTCGAGTGTGACACCGTTGGACTAGATAGAGCATGTCTTACACGCTACAAGCCAAATGAAGTAAATTAACATTTTATTTCAGTTCAGGGCTTTCTACGGTCAGTGTAATGAAGAATATAATGGAGAAGTTTAAACATAAATGACAATCTAGTATAACGTCAGATAACCCGTCAGAAATAACTGCAAATCTTATGATCAAGGCCTAACACAAGGAAAACTGGAAAGGCTGTCCACCTCAGAGACAGATACAGTAAAGGAGTCAGTCAAGTTCTTTAGTGAACAGAAATAATAAGGAAAATGAAAAAGTGGGGATGAACTGAATGAGGTCGGCAGATTATTTGTTTCGTACCTAATGCACGAATGCTCTGACAGCTGTGCTGAGGATTTGGTCATAATGCAGAACAAGAGGCAGCTTGTACAATACCTCATTAACTAAAACATGACCAAGTATGTACAGTACAGTCACAGGGCTCAGAGATACGCTGAGAAAAAATGATATCAATGCATGAAGGTTACATGGTGCTGGATACACAGCTGAATGTCTGGTTACATCCTGCCCTCATCCATATTACGCAAGCACTGGACGGTGAACAGAGGGCCTCCCATGTCTGAGCTGACAATCCAGGCCAATGAGAAGGAAAGGTCATTGTTCCATCAGCACAATAGACAGCCTGTTCAGAAAGTTCAAGAGAAAACGCTCTGCAGCTGCAGGGGCTGTTTCAGCTGAGAGCGGGGGGCACACGTTACTTTCACCACGCAGTGTGAAAACACACCTCGTCAAGAAGAGCACACAATGAAAAAAATCATGAAGAAAAGAGGATGTCGCTGCTGTCGGAAGAAAACTTCCAAAATGGTAACTTTACAGGAGAAGGAAAAATATACATCACTTTTAATGTAAGTCAATGGAACCAGACATTTTTCCCAAGTCTTTATGGGCTGTTTCTTTAGTCCATTCATCATGAAATTTACACACAATGTAAAGGGTAACAGGTATTTTCAAATTCTCTCAAAAACTGAAAAACAACAAAAACTGAGATAGATTAAGGAAATTTCACCACCGCATTTAACCCATCCGTACAGTGAAACACCACAAACACACTAGTGAGCGCACACACACTAGGGGCCAGTGGGCACAGGGCAGCCCTATCCGCAGCGCCCGGGGAGCAGTTGGGGGTTAGGCGCCTTGCTCAAGGATACCTCAGTAACACAAGGGCACTGTCAGCTCAGGGAATCGAACCAGCGACCTTCCGGTCACAGGGCTGGTTCCCCAACCTCAAGATACAAGGTTTTGTCCCGACGGCAGTGATGTGAAGTCTCATACCCTTTCTTTTTCGTTCAGGAGGAGCAGTGTTTCTTTGCTTCACAAAACTTGAGAATTGTAAAAAATGAATTTGTGCCTGAGAGACAACACAATTCTGCTTATTCTTTTTTGATACCCACATTTAAACCTTGACCATTGACCAACACTGACACCCAACGTTTCTTTAAAAAAAAAAAAAAAAAAAAAAAACACAACTACTAAGCCCTAAAATGAGCTACTTTTACTTAAAGCACTTCATTTGTTTGTGAACATTCATGTTCACTGCTTCCCCTCCGATATCCGATACAGCTTTTTTGTCACGATACTGATACGAAACGATACCGCTACGCCACCTTTAGCCTTGACCGTTCACTCGCAGCCCCGGCAGATTTGCTAGAGCAACTCGGTTTAAAGCAGTTTCTTTCCCAATTGTAGTCCGTTTTTAAAGCGATACAGCACAACAGCGGTCCGTCGAACTGCTTTTCGCCCCACTGTGGTACGAAACGAGCAGCTGATTCACAGCCGAGCCGAGCGCGTTTCAAAGGGGTCCCGCTGGGTTTCTGAGAGGAAAAGCCCACTCTGCAGTTCGCTAAATAACCAAAGCATGGAGGAAGCTTTACCTCAGTGAAGTCCACTGCTGTCCAAGCCATTCTGTCCAGCTGTTTCTCACACGTACACGAGTTCTCTCAGCAGAGCCTCTCCAAACCGCCTCAGTTTGCCGGTAAAATCTGCAACTTTTCCTCCAAACTTCCAGTCATGTTCTTTCAGGCGGACCAAACCCTGCCTTCCCAAGACGGGCTTCTGGCTGAAGGCTGAGCCAGTTTCCATGGAGAGGGGGCTGTTTTGCCCCCCACTCGCCGCTCCTCACGCTTTCTCACTCCTACACTAAACCGAGCGAGGTTTGCACAATCAGTACCACATGGCTCGGTTTACCGGTCAGAGAAGCTGCCGGGTCACTCTACAGATATTAACTTATAATAAAACAATATATTATTCTAAGAATGACACCTTTCTGAGCCTCAATTGATCAATACTAATTTTTAAATCAATCATGTAAAATTCCAGGGCTGAGGCCATATTTTGAAGAAAATCATATTTCTCTGCAATTTTAACTAAAATAATCTATACATGACTATGGAATACATAAATTAAACGACATATTATTATAAAATATATAATGAAAGTCCCCCAGGAGTCGTGTCACTTGTGTTACCGTGTGACTAAAACTCTTATTTTGAAATAAGTCACACTGATGACATCACTTGACTTCCTTTCACCTGTTTTCTGAGGAGCTATGAAGAAAAGCACATGGTGAGTCCACAGTGTCTTTCAGTTCTCAGAGATTTTCTCATTTAGCTCATGATTTTATATGAAGCTTTTAGCTGATGTCACTGGTGTGACTGACTTTATTCTGAGGTCACTGTGATAAAATAGAACACAAATGGATTAAATTCCATATTTTAAGTGATTTTTAGTGGATGTTCCATGATTGACAGCATGTGGTTTGATGCCCTGTAGCAGTTAATTTGTGAAATGCATTGTTCATTTAAAATGTCTCTGGTGTTACCTTTATTATGAGTAACACTGATGAGGATCGGTAACATCAGTCACTCCTATGGACAGATAGAAGTGGGCATTTCTGTGGAATGACCCAGCTATGAAAATGCCACATTACAATGTCTGACATTGACTTCTTAAGGGACTCTCATTAATTACTCTCCCGTCTGTGGGTCGTCATTGTTCACTGCTACTTAGCTTAGCACAATTCAAACATCACCTGGTGATATTTTAGTCTCTAGGATTGACTACACGTGCCAAATGATGTCAAAACATCTTTTTTGGCACATTAACAAACCTGTTTCAAAGCTGTGACTTTGTTACTCTAATCCTGACTTTCTCTCTGATTTTTACTTAAAACACTAAACTATAAATATTCCCATTGTATGTTTTGTTTTGAATGAGGAGAACAAATTCTTTTGGCACTATAATTAGGTCGCTGGCTCGGACTCCAGTGGATGTCCACGCCTGCTGGGAAGCCCACAGACATGCAGAGCCATCTGCTGATTTACCATTTACCCATGCGCTCCAGTTTCTTCGGCAGCGGAGAACAAGCTTAACACATTGCTCACAGCTGTGTAAACCGAGGTATGCAAAGCCATGCATGGGGAACATAAGTTGCGTAAGTGGACAAAGAATCTTAGAAAACATGCTCACAGATCAGATCAGAGGAACCACCCGGGTCACCCTCCCCCTGGTCCAGAACAGCGCACTGATCCGATATAGTGTCATTAATACTGAAAAAGGGTATCAGGGCATTCAGCATGTCACCTTGAGAATCTTGAGAACCAGTGCATGTTCCAACAAAACTGGCTCCAATTTGAACCTGCATCGCGCCAGCTGGAAGTATGCAGTCGGTTCCACTGTATCAGCTGGAGTTCACTACGTCAAATGAATGAACTGGATATGAACTTCATGGTGAACTTTCTTTTCTGAGATGAGAACATTACCAGCAACTGTTGACTGGAACAGTTCGGTTAAACCCCGACGCTGTTCAGATGCGACAACAGTCGTCCCAACTCATGTCAGCTCAGCCCAAACCACTGCTTCCAGGCTCTGAGATGTGGTGCACCACACTGATCTGTAATTTTCACTCTCTGATGATGAAGTGAGGTTTAAGCCTTCAAATGCACTCACAATTAGAACTGGACAATTACAGCTTCCACCACTTGACACGACATGCTGAGTAATCATCAGCTGTTCTGAGTCAGAGTCATGTGTCATGGCCTCTGCCTTTGAGCTACAGACGGAGAGCTGTAAGAAATGTGGTGAACTATCTACACGAGATGCATGTTTCCATTGATAAAGGGGACTTTCACCAAATTTTCTAGTTTTCTATGATTCAGTCATTGAGATGTCATTGACATTGACAAAGTCATTTAGAATTGTTTGATGAGAAACAGTGCATTGTAGAGAAACTTGCTGACTCAGATGTCTTTACAGTGGTGGTGATAGGAACCAGGGGTCCCAATGTCTACAATGCAAATATAGCCATTTTATTTACTGACCAGTGAATCTGCACATCCTCTGAGTTTTATATTGTTGATATAATGTTGAAAATCATAAAAATCAGAGTTTTCCTTGAATCATATTTTGCTGTAGAATGCCCAGTCATGAATGTAAATTATACATATATTTTAGAACAAAGCTTTATTTAAAAAAAACAGGAAAAAAAATAAAAACAATATCTCAGACATCAGGCATCATATTCATACCAATATCATGTAATTTTGCTTTTACAAGCTTTTAAAAGCATTAAACCTTTCAGTCTTCTGGCTCCCATCTCCACCACAGTGATAGGTGGACCATGATAAGTTTCTCTTGAACCAGACATTTCACATCAAATTACTCCAAATAAATACAATTAAATAAATACATGCTTATGCAGAATTTGGAAAATAGCTAGAATATTCCCTTAAAATTCCCAAGATAAAACAGCTGAAACAGTGGTATAGCCACACAAAGATTAAAGTAGCAAAAGAGCAAAACAGGCATTTGGAAATATCTGATTAGAATAACTTAGAAATAGAAAAGTAGAGCAACACAGGAACACAGATATATAATGTTATATACTGAAAAGGTAATTCACTGAATTTACTTCAAGTGCAAATATATTACATCAGCACAGTTTTGTTGATTTAATATTTTTGATTCATGACATTATGTACACATTGCAGTCAATTAAAGCAAATCCATCAGTGAAGTCTGCCAGTCTTCTGTCTGTAGGAGAATGTTCTAGCTGTGTCTAACTTGATCTGGTGACCTGAGAACAACCCACACCAAGAGCACAACCGAGCTACAACAATGAACCTCAGACTGAACAGCTCTCATGGGAGCGGAGGTCTGCTAGGATCATCACAGCACAAAAATATGCGGCTGGCCGTGGGCTACTTCTGAGCCAGACAGGCCTTTTTCTAATCAGTGCAGTTCATGGAGAGTCGTCCAAATCAAAGCATGATGCATTCTCAAGGCTGCGGCCTCTCTACACCAAAGTACGGCCAGGAAAACCACAGAATTAAGCAACCTCCTAGACCCTGTTGATATCCACAGGTTCTTGTTCACAGACTCCCAATAGTGAAAATGACTGTTATGTTTTACTCTTGTAAAGTTTAAGAATAGAGTTGGAAGCAGTTGAGCAAAAACCATGACAAACCAGCTAGGCAGCATATCTGGGGGTTGTTTTCTATCATCAGCACTCAAACTTAACATTTGAAACGGTCCCAAGAATCCAGAAAGAGTGGGCTGCCATATCACAGACAGAGCACCCTCTTCCAAATATAGAAACTCTCGTCAAACAGTCCAAAATCTGGGACTGTGGAATGGGGATTTTTCAGTCTGTCCATCATGATTCCCAATGATTCATATCAAGCAACGTGTGACCCCCTAATTAAGATTTTCAAATTTCCTTGATTTAAAAAAAAACATCAATTATTTGTTACGGGTGGTGATGCTGTTACTCCATAAAATGGTTTAAAAATCATACATTTATATTTACCAAAATTTCTGGATGAGTCAGCAATGATTGGTTTGCAATTTCAATGATAATCAGGGGACCAGTTGGTCATTATAAAGCAGCATTAGGCAGGCTAAAGACGCTCCTTAAGGGGGAGCTATCAGCACTCAAGCATTCATTTCAGAAGCTTCTACAATTGCATGTATGTTTACAAAATTATGTACAAAATGTGTATATTAATACACCAGTAATATTCAGTTATGCCTTAAGTTGAAATATTTACGGAATGATTCACCACCGTGCATATATTAGGGGTGTGTATTCTGACTATTTTTTTTTATGGAAAGATAATAATGTAACAAGATAATAATGTAGGCCTGTAGGCTTACCTTTTTAGGTGGTAGCACTGGTGTTGCACAAACTTCCAGCAGCACACAGAGGAAAACACCTAATACATATGCTTTATTATTAAAAAAAAGCCAAGAGAACTTTTTCATGTTCAGTTATGGAAGCTGCCTCTTCAGATAAACTAATGAGGTGACTATGTTGGATGCTGAGGAGAGCTCATTTGGTCTTCTACACAAGGTATTTGGCTACAATTAGCTTTTTAGAATTTGAAGAAAATAAAATTGAAGAAAGTGATGAAAATAGTAATGACCCCATTCTACTTACTTAGTTATTACTTAACTATTCAGGCCTTAGATGTTTACTAGGATTATGTTATGACCTATTTAAACCCAATGCAATAACTGAGACAGTAATAAGCTATATATGTTCAAAATCATCATTTATAGGGTACTTTCTACTGGTGGGTGACTGTCCCAAACCCAAACCCTCTAAATTTCATACTTGTTAAAATATTACTTGTATTTTTTCTTTCTTCTTTTGGATTTCCTTAAATTGATTTATATTCATCATAAGTTTAATTTTTTTATTTAAAAATATCTGAAAAATGCTGTGCCATGTTTTCATGTCTCTACCAGAACACAACATTTTGGTAGTGACTAAACGGAATCTGCAATCATTAATTTAATAAAATATGCATCATTATTTTCCTAGGGTCATTTAAAACAAAGGTATTTTAGTCTAAAGTCCAAATAAGTTAAAAGTCTTAAATGGTCTTGGAACTCTACTAACTAGTAAGTAATTTTACAGAAAACAAGTAGGATTTTTATACAATTATATTATAGCAAGTGTGTTAACTGAGTGACTAGAAACAAGTGTTCTTTTAATTTCACTGACACACATGCCTCTGTGATATATTATGTCTCTATCCTTGTACGACAATGGTGACTGTCCCGCCACCAGCACCACTGTACAATTTACATTCTGAACAGCGACCTCTTACCACCATGTTCACTGTCCGTGTACAATGACTGTGAAGCAAAGCTGAAGATTGATTATTTCTGGAAAATCAAGCAACAAAAAAATAGTACAAAAACCCCAAGATATAATAAAATTGTGTGTTTTGAGAACAATCCCAAAACGACAGTTGGTAGATAACTAGTTGACTCAGTTTTCCATGTATCTGGAGTAATTATCAACAACAGCCGTCTGCCCAGTGGACAGAAATGTCTAGGGAAGACTTTAGAGGGATATTTCCCATCCAACCTCTGCACACTGGCTCACCATCTCGTCCTCTGGGGCATCCTATCAACCCTGAGACCGGGAACATTGACGTATATCTCAACACTCTGTGCTTCCCTTATCTCACAGGAAGCTGACCGTTGGTTCAGTATATGAATTTCACTGCTTTTAGAAAACAACATACAACTTCTGATGTCCTATAACTATGTTCAATTGGAACATGGTGGGCACACCATTGCTGCCATATCAAAACTCTGTAAATATGTTTTTTTGTGGGTTTTTCATTTTGGAACATGTTTTACCATTTTTAAATACCAGCTTAACAGTGTGTTAACATTTCATAACTGAAGTGAAATTATACAAAATGACTTTAAAGTTTTGTTATGTTAACATATATTAAACCTAAATATATTTTATCCTGTTTAATATGTTCTATTACTTGTTGGCCTGCCAGTGAATTCATTAAAGTAGCTACTGTTATGTCAATATTAATGCTATTAATTCAAAATGGCTTTATTATCCTGTTAATAACCACCCACAATTTGGCTGAACTGATCACTCGATGTTGAAACTGCTGACCCATGTCAAACTCATTTCCACTAAACCTATAGTAGTGTACTTTTCACACCTGTTAAAGCAATTCAGGCACAGGAAAACATTATCCCTAGATTGCTCAACTCCGCTTCCTTGAATACATTCATAAAGTCTCCATCCTTCATGTTCAGTCAAACCCACAGAGGCACCAAAATAAACCGGCGTCTTTTCCCCAGTGCTGCTGGAAGTTTGCCGCACCCTATACCACAAAATACTCCCATCAGAATTGTATTTTGCAGTCGTCTGGGAATTCAAAATAGTTAGAGAATAGGTTAGAGTGTTGAGCAAGCTATTGGATGTGAAGACTGGCTGTCAAAACTGAAGGTATAATGTAGTGCTATTATCAATAAAATATGATTCCCTTTTTCACAGCAGCCATAAAATGCAATTCTTGACTGTTTTGAGCTATGCATTGTTTTTGTTCAGTAACATTGACTGAACATATTTCATGGAAATGTGTATGATTTACAATGTTTGTATGGATTACATGTGTTTGTGCTGTTTGTTTTATCTCAGCATGGCCATCTTTGTGGAGGCTGTGAACTGTTTTCATTGCAGCATGATCTCCCCCTCATTGCTCACTAGCAGCTCAACACCGAGTTACTGCAGTTCACACACCATAAGCCAGCAATGTGCTAAATTAAACTGATAACAGGGTTCGAGAGAAATTCCAGGGCTCCAGAGCGGTATAACTGTCTGAACATTGGCTCCATTGCCAGGAGATCATGAGTTCGATCCCTGCCGATGCCGCAGCCGTCTGTGGCCGGGCGTCCAAAAGAGCATTCCTGGTCTCCCTCTCTCTTGGTTAGCAAATGTAACAGAATTAGTAGTTAGTGTTTTCCATTCACACACAGTAAGCTATTAGCTTGCTTCACATCTCAAGGAAGCCCTCACTAGCCTTCACTCTCAAAGCTTGGCAAAGGCTTCATCATGAGGTAGACTATAACATGATAGAGGGATGGGGTTCGTCGCTAGGTGGTAGTTTGGGTACCAGTGGCTTGAGACTCATGAAATATATCTTCTACACAATCCACCACAACATACTCATTTCACCATAAAGACACTTGTAGTTTAGTATAATAAAGCATTAACATTCCTTCACTGTTCTGTGATCTATGTGTGATGAAGTGTATGAGGGTGTGTAGTATGTATGTCCAGGAAATCACTGCTAATTTATTAATAAGAGTTTATTATATACTTAGCTGGTGATTATGTGTATGAATAAGCCAGCTAGCGTGAATGATTGGTTTGCCAGGACAGGGATTAAGCCTAGTCCTGGACTACACAACATTCTAAATGTGGATTCTCCACTGAAAATGAATATATAGTCCAGGACGATGTAAATAGCCCCTAAAGTTTGACCTTGAACGGCTCAGTTTAACCTCCAAATCTATGTGGAAATCAGGTTAAAGGAGTTGCACGTTTTTTAGACCAAAGGTCAGCCACCAAATAAAAATGAAGCTTTCAGAGCAAATCTCTCGATTAGACAAAATAAGAGCATAGATATCAGAGGAGAACCTTGGGGAATGGGGCGGGGGTTGGAGGGGGCGTTGTGGTAATCACTTCCCACACTGAGGTGCAAACAGTCCCAGATGATGGTGCTGCTGTCCAGAGAGATTAACAAAAAATAAACAGAAAGACCTGCTTTTAGCTATAGATCTCTCAGCTCACAGCCACAGCTGTGCTACAGGCTTTTAGAACAGCTGTCTAAGTCATTGGATTGGATCTCAATAATAATAATAATAATAATAATAATAATAATAAGTTATAACTGCAGCTCGGTTTGCTCACACTGTTCTTACAAAAGGTAAATAGCGCCCCCTCGTTTTTGTTCAGTGTCAGTTGTGTCAACATCTTTTGGCCACAGTGAAAATCAGTCACACAAGCCACATTCAATACATTACACAGCGATCCACGCGTGGACGTATGTATATCACACCATTCGGGTCATTCAGTAAAACTATATTCATAAATCAGACCTCGAGCCCTTATCGTGCAGCCCCTTCAGCAGTAAAGACGAAACTGGCTCCCAACTTCTTATTCGAATTTTCCGTTCCACCTTAAATAGTGCAGAAGGTCTATTCTGGCGCCTACAACCACCAGCGTTACTGCTGCACCAGATAAGGTGGAACGGAGAGTACGAATAAAAAGCGGTCTCTCCATCACTGAAGGAGAGGAGGCCACCAACTGTTCTGCGGAGCAACAGCTTCAAACTTCCCAGCAACTTCTGTCCTCAGAGCAGTAAAAAGCTCCTACCTTCACTGCCTCTGACTGGAGCGCCTAAAGAAAGAGTTTAAATCCACATCGTCGGCTCGTCCAGTTCGTGTCCGTTCGGCTCAGAGAGGAGTGTGGCGGTGTGTGAGCGCTACCCTCTGAGCCCCACAGCGCTCCCGAGAAAGAGGAGGGCAGGACGCTGGGAGGTAAAGCCCCGCCAGGCTGCTTCAGAGGCGAATCGAGGGAACGGGTCCCCTGTAGTTTCCGTTAGGCTCCATGTTTCTTTGTAGTTCTACAGGTACATACTGTAGTCCGTGTGTTTCTCTGCCGCTTTTTACCCTGTTCCTCAGTGGTCAGGACCCCCATGGACCCTCACAGAGCAGGTACTATTTGGGTAGTGCGTCAATCTCAGCACTGCAGTAACACTGACATCGTAGTGGTGGTGTGTTGGTGTGTGTTGTGCTGGTCTGAGAGGATCAGACACAGCAGTGCTGCTAAAGTTTTAAACACCTCTGTGTCACTGCTGGACTGACAATAGTCCACCAACCAAAAATATCCAGCAAACAGCATCCTGTGGGCAGCATCCTGTGACCACTGATGAAGGACTAGAGGATGACCAACACAAACTGTGCAGCAGCAGATGAACTATCATCTCTGACTTTGCATCTACAATGTGGACTGACCAGGTGGGAGTGTCTAATAGAGTGGACAGTGAGTGGACAGTGTTTAAAAACTCCAGCAGCACTGCTGTGTCTGATCCACTCATACCAGCGCAACACACCTACTTTCAAATTATGAAGGTAAAGTCTTGAGATCAAAACCACCCCCTTTGTTTTACAAATGCATGTAGACATAATTTAGACTGACCGAACTGACCAGTCTTTTGTTCCCCCGGTTCCACTTATGCAGAACCCATCACTGCTTTTGAACACAATGAACTTTCCTGAACCCAGCAGTGGTCCCTGATCACCAAGTCAACCCCATTACTGTAAGTGTAACAAAAGTAGATTGACAATCACAAGAAAGTGACATCATTTGATCCGATAAAAAGGCAGACTGTAAAATTAACAGGCCCATTTTTCATTACCTTCCTGATCAGTGATGTGAAGCTAAACATTCTTCTTTCCGTCTCTGCAGAGAACTAATGCCATGCAAAGCTTTACTTGACCCGACTCCTTGCAAGACTTAAGTTTTATTATCCCTGTGTATATGAAATATACACCAAAAATAAATTGAAAATTGAAATAAACCAAAAAGTCCATGAATTACACAGAACTGTATTGAAAATTAGAAAGTATCTCCAATCCAACAAACATTTCTTTCTATCACATCATGAAATCTCAAAAGTTTATCCAACACAAACTCTGAACTGAGCGACATCTTTCTTCAACAAGAATGCAGGTGCAATACTGTCATTGATAATTAGTATGGTTCACTTGAGCTAGACAGAAGGTGGAAATGTAGATCACGTTTCTAATATTGTTAATTATATGATACACAAGAAACTAAGACTGCAATTTAAAAACGAAGACAAGATGGGAGTGACAACCTGCCTGAAAAGTGAACTTAGCCGAGGATGACTTGCTTATCATATACATATAAACAAAAGCTTTATGTGTGAAGAAGCAGACCATTAATTATTTAATGAAATAATCCACAGTACTCACTAATGATATAAAGCATAAGTGTTTCAGTGTCCAGAGTTTTTGTTTTAAACAAATGTTAACTGTGTTCATGTAAAAAAACAGGGTTCAAGGGGATCATATCTGCAGGTAAATTGGCACTTCTACCCCCGTATTCAGGTGTGACTGATCTGCATCAGCAGTAAACGTTTTCCATTAACAGGAGTACATAATGCCATGCATGTTTTCTCCTCCAACAAGTAAAAATTTAACCAAACTGCATAAACGGTAAGTGGCAGAACTTCACACCGGATGTCCTGGAAAAACATCACAATGATCCAGTTGTTTACCCTACACAGAAACACAGAGACAGACGAATGCATGTTTTAAAGACGGGCACTGCACTAGTAGGGGCAGGCTGGACTGAGCACTGGACAACAGGAGGAAAACCCAGCCCTCAGCACAGTGACACAGTGCCCCGTATGATAAAGTCTAGGAGGGGGAGCACTTTTAGCTGAGCACTACGTGCCGGTCGAAGACGGACTTGCGCTGTTCCTGGACCTGCCTCCTCCAGCGCTGCTGAGCATACTCCACTTTATTCAGCATATTGGGACGAGAGCGTGAGCGAGACAGCACATCGTGGGCATTAGCGAACGGCTGTTGGTCCTACAAACCCAAGGAAAAACATTATTAGTGGAACATTAAATCTGTGGTTCAATGCTTACATATTTCTAACGTGTTCCAAGTGATAGGGTGTTACAGTACTATGACCTGAATATTAGTAGGAAAGGCGGTCAAGGAAACATCACAAACACATACCCCAACATCGTCTTCACTCTGGATGAGCTGTGAGTGGCCGAACAAGCGCCTCTTCAGCATGGGCTCGAGCAAAGTCAAATAAACCATGTACAGCAGGAGGAGCCCCAGCACAGACAGGTAAATAATGATTGTTGCCTGCAAAACAGGAAGAACTGTTGCTTACCCTTCTAAAATGAATGGAGGACACAGCAGCATCTTTATCAGAAATATCATTCTAATACTGAGAAGGGGCCCCTTTGCCCTCAGAACCACTTGGATTCTTAGTCATAGTAGAATGACTGCAGATTTGTCAGATTCTGTGAATCTCCAGCTCTACCACTTCCTAAAGTGCTCTACTGGATTCAGATCTGGTTACTGGGGAGTCCACTGAGGTACACAGAAACTGTCATGTTAACAGAACCAGTTTAAGATGACTTGTGCTTCCTGACGAGGTGCATCATCATGCAGGAAGTAGCCATTAGAAGCAATAAATGGAAGCATGTGGTCAGTAGCAATACCGTGGCGTTCAAAAAAATGCTTGATTCATGTTGTTTACGCTGCATTCTGACCCAACAATCTGCAGAAATGGAAATAAACCAAACCAGGAAACTTTTATTTTTCTTCAATCTTCAGCTATTCCGTTTCACTTGTGCCCACTCTTCTAATCTTGGCCGACAGGAATGAAACCGGATGTGGTCCTTCTGCTTTTGTGGGTCAGCCGTCTCAAAGTCCAAAAGACTGCACGTTCAGAGATGCTTCACCAATCAACACTGTTGTAAAGAGTAGTTATTTGGGTTAACCTGCCTGTAAGGTTGAACATGCATGAAAATTCCAGATCAGCAGTTTCGGAAATACTCAAACCGCCCTGTCTGGCACCGACAATGCCACAGTCAAAAGAGCTTCGAAGACACTTTTCATTACATTACATTACATTACATTTACATTTAGCAGACGCTTTTATCCAAAGCAACTTACAAATAATGTGGTACACAGAACAAACATAGTCAGGCCTTAAAGGAGGCCAAGGGGTAATAGCGGGGTAGAGAAGGGAAGGAGGGCAAGAAGGAGATGAGGTTGGTAGTGGCTAGATTTGCAAGAGGCGATTAGAGCAAGTGCTCCCTGAAGAGCTCTGTCTTCAGGAGTTTCTTAAAAATAGCGAGGGACGCCCCTGCTCTGACAGCGGAAGGTAGCTTGTTCCACCATTGGGGAATCAAGTATGAGAACAGTCTCGATTGCTTTGTGTGAATGTTTGGCAAAGCTAAGCGACGTTCATTGGAGGATCGCAGCGGGCTGGAGCCTATCCCAGCAGTCTTCGTGCGGAAGGCAGGATGCACCCTGGACAGGTCGCCAGTCCATCGCAGGGCAGACACACAGACACAGACAGTCACTCACACACTCATACCTAGGGGCAATTTAGCATGTCCAATTGGCCTGACTGCATGTCTTTGGACTGTGGGAGGAAACCGGAGAACCCGGAGGAAACCCACGCAGACACGGGGAGAACATGCAAGCTCCACACAGAGAGGATCCCGGTCACCCGGCCGGGGAATCGAACCCAAGGCCCTCCTTGCTGTGAGGCGACAGCGCTACCCACCACGCCAGTGTGCCGCCCCCATGACCAAATTGTAAGGCAAATTATTCAGTAACTGCATGAAATAAATGTATATTTTTATTTTATTTAGTCATGTATTTTTTGCAAAATCTCCCCTCAAATTAACAGAACGTGTTTTATGACAAACACATATTACCATATGCTTACAATTTATTGCTGAAAGCCAAAAATATCAGACGCTCTTTGTGTTATTTTATAAAAGTAATGTTTACAGAGCAGATCACTGAAGAGACGCCACCTCTTTATAGTTTATAGCCCGGATTTGGGGAAAAATGGGTCAACTTTCAGTAGAAAAACAAACTGAGTTCAGCTTTTTTTATTACAAGGGTTTAAAATTAAAATAATTGACTGGAAAGAAGATTTACAGACTCATACGACACCCAACTTCTGAATGTAGCTTATGAAATAAGAAAGTTATGAGGAACCTGACGAAGTGCATTTCGGTGCCACTGGTGGTCCTGAGGAGTTAAAAGGTTAACTGAAACTCTTGACCATTATAGGCTGACTGCATGGCTGAGTAAGTGTGCATGTGTTCCTGATACAGCGACTGGTGAGTGTATACCGAACCAGTCCTGCAATGAACTATAGGCATCACAGACGATTAAGAAAAGGTAGAACACTTACTTTAATCGTTCCGGAGCTTCTCTCCTCGTACTTGCATTCACAGCGAAGACAGTAAGCCTCCACGTCCTTCCCTTCGACTGGCATTGGCTCGACAACATGGAGGCAGTTGCTGTGAACATGAAAATGCATTGGTCAACATTATACTAGCCACTGCACCAGCAGACCACTGGTTACACCAGCATTACAACACCTGGGTTACTGTTCAACTCAATTACCAGTCCTTCAGTGAAACGTTTTGATTGTAAATCTGCCCTTCGATGTCTTTATAAGGTGGGCAGATGCATTTACATCGGATGTCTTCGGATTTCTGCAAAACAGAAAGTAAATCAGAGAAATAAACGGAACAAGGAAATGAGTTCTAGGCTTAAACTAATGGTCGATAAGCGGCCACGGGCTGGTGGTGTTCTGTGTATTTCGCTTTAAAACACTAAACCACAATACAGGAACACGATATGCAGCATTTTTCAACTTATTCAATCAAACTGTTCCAGCTGATGTTAGCATTCAGGCTAATGCTAGCATGCTAAGTCGGATCTCGTATTTAGACCGAGCACTAGGCTAACTCAGCTTATAAACTAACAAGCATGCATTTCACACCAACGCGTTATAAACAATACCAGAGACGCTATTAAAGGATTAAAGCCGAACCCCGAACCTTGGCTTCTGTCTTCTGTGTTGACAACATGAAAAGAAAACAAATCAACAGACCGCCCGCGATGCTTCGGCTCGGCGGCAACATCATCAACCCTCGAATCGACGAGTACTGACTTTAAATCAGACGTCCGTGTAATTTAATGGCTGGATTTTGTTCAAATCCAAACCACCAGCTCACGGCTAACTGGCTGAGGCTATTCTTCCCCACAAATCAGCTGACCATCATTCCTCTCGGAGACAAGTCAGCAGGAACTATAGAGGCGTACGTCTGCGCGTCCGCCATGTTGGGGAGGTCAAGATCCGCTTGTGAACAGATTTACTTGTATTGAGAGACGAAGAGTCTCAGGATTCAATCAGCAGTTTTAAAACACCTCGATGTCGCTGCTGGACTGAGAATAGTCCACCAACCAAAAATATCCAGCCAACAGTGTCATGTGGGCAGCGTCCTGTGACCACTGATGAATGACTGGAGGATGACCAACACAAACTGTGCAGCAGCAGATGAGCTATAGTCTCTGACTTTACATCTACAAGGTGGACTGAAGTGTCTAATAGAGTGGACAGTGAGTGGACACAGTGTTTAAAAACTTCTGCAGCACTGCTGTGTTTGACCTACTCATACCAGCGCAACACACACTAACACACCACCACCACGTCAGTGTTACTGCAGTGATGAGAATCATCCACCACCCAAATAGTACCTGCTCTGTGAGGGTTCCTTGGGGTCCTGACCACTGAAGAACAGGGTAAAAGGGGGCTAACAAAGTATCAGAGACACAGATGGACTACAGTCTGTAACTGTAGAACTACGAAGTCCACCTATATAGTAAGTGGAGCTAATGACATGGACAATGAGTGTAGAAACAAGGAGGTGGTCAGAATTTTACAACTGATCAATGTAATATATATATATTGTTACGTGCACATGGACAGTTTTTGCATGTTTTGCAGGTGTGGGCTCAGCCTCTGAAGGAGCTGCTCCTGAGAAGTGGGTGAAGCCTTCTCCTTATAAAAGCTGCCTCTAGGGGGGAATGGAGAGCAAGAGGGAGAGACAGACCACCAGAGGACAGCCACAGAAGAGCATATATATATATATATATATATATATATATATATATATATATATATATATATATATATAAAATATATATATATATATAATATATATATTATTCCCCTGTGTACCTGCGTCTTATTTATTATCTACCTCAAACTAGTGGACTATGGACAACAGCATATTTCATAGTTTTAATTCATAACTTACTGTACAACTGTACATTGGAATAGTGCAATATTAGTGTATATGTGTATATTTAGAGTCGGTGTATATATATATATATATATATATATATATATATATATGAAAAATAAATATATATATATTAGATATTTATATATTTTTTCATATTTAAATTCTGTAAGGGGGCTACGCACCTAAGATTTTCACTCCACTCCAGTTGTATCTGTTCAAGGGAGAACCACTTTCCAAGGCTGAAAAATAGAAAAGTCTATTTATAAACTGACTCTGTCACCTCTAGGCTATGGCTGCATGGTGGTAATTCATAGCAGAGCCACTAACTAGATGAAACTGCTGTGTCATACATTTTAACTACTGGATCTGTAGTTAAAATGTATGACATTTGCCGCATACATGTATGAATATGCCGCATACAGAAGAAACATGTGGTAAGTTCTTCTTTAACAAAGCTGCAGTCATTTTAATGCTTTTCCCCTATTTGTGAGACCACATCATCACATAAAAACAAAACAGCACAGAGTTTATTTGTATTTATTTACATGTTAGATGTACAGACATAAAAATATAGACTTTAATTTAATCTCTATAACAAATGAGTAAGTAATCCTAGCTCAAAGTCCTGTAGTCAAAAGGTATTGCAGAATTCCCAGAACTGATCAATCAATTTGCAAATCTGTAAAATTATGTGTGCACCGGTTTTCCGGACTAAAGATTAAGCCTGAGCCTAAATTAAAGAGACTTTTCAGTGGTTATTCAACACTTGAACTTTCAATACTAGGTCTAATTCATGTATGGGAAACTGGCCCTTAATATTCCAGAGAAAGCACAAAGCCATTCTTTCGTTAGACAAGTTACTCAACAACCAGTGCTGTCCAGAATTGCTGACCTGGAAAAAACTGCATATTTTAACACATTTATTACTGTGGACAAGTGAAGCATACAGACTCTCTACCAGGGTGGCAATCAGGGTTCGGGCCACCATACAATGAAGAAATACAACACCATGAGAGTTTAACTGAGTCTAATACCTTTTTACATAATATACAACAATTCAAATCATAAATGCTTTAACTGCCACTACATTTTCTCTGGTAGTGCTTTGAAGATTAAAAATAAGGTGATATGTACTACATATATATATCTCATATACAACTCATCTCAACAAGCAACAGAGAAGATCTCCTTTATTTCTTAGTACCAACATGACTGGCATGTACTGTTTATGTAATTTCACAAATTAGGGAATGAACAATCATGTGGTGCAGGAATGGTTTTAGCTTGTTTCGTTGAGTTGAGAAGTAGGGATGCATTGATATGGGAATTTTGGGCCTTCAGCCGATATTTTTCTTCTACATATTTGTCAATGCCAATGCTCTTGCCAATATATGCAATTGTGAATGCATGCATCCGGATAAGCATTGTGGATTGATTTTCAGAAGATTACAAATGCAGTAGGTTGAGTTTGAAAAAGTTCTGCTATCTTTAAAGCAATTATCTGCATATGATTCCAATATGATTGTGAAGAACAAAAGCATTTTGATGTCCAAGACAGCTTTGAGTAAGATTTTCTGTCACAGAAATATATCAGTCTTTCTGTGAGATTTGTGCTCTCATACCCACATACATATTGTAGATATAGGTCTAGATGGTTTGGAATGTGAAGTAGCATCACAGCATCACACTGTATCTCATCCTTACAGCAACAGTGGCAGCTACCAATTCATTCAAAGGAAGTAAAGTTCATTTCCATGTGGCAAAATATCCCAATAAGGTCATTAGGGGAAAAAAACCTCTTTGGATACCACTCGTTTGTCTTCTGACTCCAAGGCGTACGCTCCAGTCTTCATACAGCCGAGACGATTTGGATTTATTTTTCCAGGTTCGTATTTCAGTATTTCGGCTGTATAGTGACTCCATAAAGAGTTTTCTGCAGATTATTTTTAAGGACGCAAAAATCGCAGAACCTTGGAGCGAAGGAATTTGATAAATGATTTTGGGAACATCTCTCTGGATTCTTGAGCCGTGTAATTGAAGAAGTTTTGTGGATGAGCCAGAACATCAAAGAGACACTTCATTAGTTTCTTATCCTGAAGAAAAAACATCAAACATTTAGAATCAGCATCTCAATCCCCAAAGAGAAAATACCAGAAACACTGTGCTGCATTTCTACTTTTGTCCACAAGGTGGCACTACAATCTCATTTTTTTTCAGTCCTTTACTAAGCGCTCTAAGGAAAAAATGAGAAACTTCATCGTACCTTTAGAATTTCCTGATGGTTTTCAGAGGCGTATAGTCTTCCATCCCGGACTATGTCCTCAATGAGCTCCTGGTAGTCCTCTGACAACAAACAAAAAAAAAAAAATCAACGTAATTCACATTTATTTTACACATCTACAACATCTCATGCTAATTTACTCTTACCATCATATGTTACATAAGGCACCTGGAAGCCTTTCCCACTGTTGCCCTCATTGGACCTGAACTGGATCCACAGCTTCTTGGAGCGTGAGGTGAAAGCAATGGGTCGCTCGTATGTCTGACAAGTCTCATACGTTGTCACTGAATTTGGAAGAGCTGTAGGGCACAAATAAAAACAGCTGGTCATTCCAGTGGTGTGTTTTAACAGGAGGATACACATATACATAGCTCATCATCTTCCCTCAAGATTCCAGAGGTTCACAGACTTCTATTCTAGATCAATGAGCTGAATCATTTTTCATTTTCACTCACAGCTCTTCCGCATGACCAAGTAGTCCCCACACTCATCCTCCATGGGGAGGAAGATCTCAGGGACCACGATGAGGATCCTGCGCTTAGGAGGTGGATTGATAATCCAGGTGCACTCGATGTTGGCTGGGTAGTCACCAGGGTAGTTGGGTGACTCGATGTAGCCGGTGTAGTCTCCAAGCTCCCCTCCACAGTGCCTGTCTGTGATATGGTCAGAAGGATGTACTGAAAAGTTATTACATGAAGAAATAATGACACAAGCAGAAGGTGAATTAAATTGATTTACACAATGAACAAGTGTAGCTGATCAGCTGAGACATGTTTGATGTCCTTTATTTTTGCACCAAAGTTATGAGAGTAATGTAGTTAACAAGTACTGGAAGCTTATAGCCACTAGATTAGTGTTGTGCACATTCCATACATAAATCGCCACACATCAGTTTATTAAATTACCCCTAATAGACCTGCTTATGTTCTACCTGACACTGTATGACATTGTTATCTATCTAAATGAACAAAAGTACAGACAATTTTCAGGCTTTAAGATGGCTGGAAATATTGTTTTTATCCATGTGGTGTCAGGGGAGAGTGGGGCACAGCCTAAGACATCTTGAATTTTGCTAAATAATTTTAATTTTAAACATATTTAAGCAGAATTAATCATTTTTACATATAAATGATGTACAGGTTTCTACTACAAATGAAAACAGACTTTCCAGCATCAACTGTCTGGGAATAATTTAGCCAAAAGTGGTCGGAGATCAAACCTTATAACTTATACAAAAGACAGAGTTGAATGTAACACAGTTAGAGGACCAGCTGTAACAGCTGCTATACATTATAGTAAATCCTAACGAACACAATTATTCAATCCAATTATATATTTTTTGAACCAGACGAGCTTTTCAACACAAATACATTAAAAATCTATGGAAAACAATTAGTTTAACACACACACACGCAGACACAGACACACAGACGCACACACAGACACACACATATACACATTATCTATCTTATGCTCCTGGGTTGCGGAGGGAGTGTTGGTGCCTATGGGCAGAAGACAGGAAACACCATGGATGACCCAAGAGGCCAGTCCATCACAGGGCAATATCAGACCAATAAAATTTAAATATATTTACATGATGCTTATAGTTCATTTCTGATGAATCTGTGCACAAAACCTCCAAAACCTTTTACATATGAATGTGTACATTTCTCTCATAACTTTCTGGCAGGCCTAGTTGTAATGCTGCATTACAAAGAACCCTCCCTGTGTGGACACTGGCCCAGCTAACCGTGCATGTTACAGCCTTCAGGAAGGAGATCACAATAATTCAGACGTCAATTCACAACTCAGTAACACTAAGGATGACAAATGTTACTTTAATTGTATAAAATCTTGAAAAATATTTGTCAGATTTTGCTGTAAATTTCACAGATAATGTTGTTAGGAGAATACAGGAAGATGATCAAAACCATGTTCTACTTGAATCTGTTTAACTACATTAAAAAAAATGTTTCATTGTGACCCACTCTTCATGACCTGTTATCTATTAGTCTTGCAGCTCCAGCGCAAAATCAAAGAAGCTAATTTCACACCAAACATGTTGATCAACTACATTTGTCCTAAGGGGAAAACTGTGAATTAGATTTCCGTCTGAATCATTGTTTTAATCTGAAGCTCAGTTTCTTCCTCTTTTTACTGTTCTGGTGCTTCTGTGTTGCCTTATAGAACTTTATTTGCTCCTTCTGAGCTAATAGAAGACATATCTTGCGTACTTTTGCACTGCGTGATGTTGGTTGAACCATCAAAGTCAGTGGTGGTGTTTCCAGGACAGGCCACACAGTAGTTCTGGCCAAACTCCACCTGGTATGTCCCCACAGGGCAGCGAATGCAGCGATGAGTGCTGGTGTTGTAGTAGTGCCCAGGAGAACACTGCACTGTTGGGGGGGGGGAGAATACAGAGCATTGGGCTTTGAACACCCCATATTTAATCTTTGTCAGAGGCTTTTAGCAGCTATCTGGGTTCTGCCACCAATTCTGCCTCTGCAAGTTTCTCTAGAAAGGAACATTTCACATCGACCCTCTGACTTTTCTTACATCATAACAAATTAATTTTGCAGAATTTTAAATAAATAAATATCCCCTTTAAGCACTGAAAGCAAGTTATCTTCACCTTTGGTCTCGCAGGCCTGGAAGGACACTGCACCATCATGCTTGGTTATGAGATTCCCACCACATGGGAAACAGAAGGTGCGACCCATTTCCGGCTGGTAGGTGCCTCGGGAGCAGGGCCGACAGGGCACAAAGCCGTCAGGAGAGAACTGCCCAGGGGAGCATTGCCCTAAAGGCCAAGAACACAGAGAAGATCTGAGACAGGCCAGCTGTGGTCTCCTGTCAACCCCTCCTCTCAAAGAAAGCAGGCTAAGATGATGTAATGCAAGTTCATTGTCTTGGACCGCACAGGCCTTTCCACATCTCTTAAGTGACATCAACAAACTGGATGCCATTGAAACAGCCCTGATAGCCCCTTTTGTTGTGTCTGTCAGGAGAAAGCATAAGATTAGATCTGGGCCTTGGTGACTAACTGCCTGTGATAACCGTGTGCTGTCAAACAAAAACATGGTGGCGCATTTTCCTCTTCACACGAGGCGGCAAGGGCATCTTTTGTGTGGGTGAAAGAATCAGCAGTGACTATTCTTAAGATTCCTCTACATCACAAATATGACCCACAGCATCTGCTGGTGAGATTTTTATCAGCACAGGTAAGCTTCCTACTCGTTCCTACAGACAAAAAGCAGGAGGTGATTCAGGCTATAAGAGAAAACGTCTGATAGAACAAGCTATAAAAGATAATGATGCTTGGATAAAGCTTTGGCAAAAACATACAAACAACTGGGTTACCAACAGATCTGAGAGCAGAGCAACTTCAGTGAGAGGGAACATCTCGGTGAAAACAGGCTGCGGGCTTGTCCGTTCAGGGACAGCTCTTTTAAAATGTCTCACCTCCACACTCTGCGATGCTCCGGGCTCCTGTAGCTCTCGGGGTGGTCCTGCCGTCCTCCGGACCTGGGCACACCTCACATGACACTTGTCCTTCCTCATCTTGGTACGTCCCGGCTGGACAGGAGACACACCTCCCCTGGTTGGTGTCATAGTATGTTCCAACACTGCAGCTCACTGGATGGAAGAAACATTGGAATGTGATCAAAATTAAACAAATACTGAAGACGCCGTCATTAAAACATTCAGGCCCTGTGTTACAGCGCTACTCTTCAAAGATAATCAGTCACAACATGTTTGGTGCTCAAAGTTCACCTTTTCAGTTTTGCCCTGGAGTCACGGGGCTATCAAAGTTTATATACACCACTGCCTCAAATCACATGGGGCTGTTAAAGGGAAGTTTAACTGATTTCACCAGATTTTCCCATAATCCTTTCACTGAGATATACATACAGAGAGGTTTCCTGTGGGGACTATTTTGCCACCATGAATGTTTTTTTTATATGTTTAAGGCCAATAAAACTTTAATAAAAAATCTCAGATATGAGGCAACATATTTGTAAGCATTTCATGTGTTTTTAGAGGCCCTTTTGACATCTGGTTCTTGTTTCTGCAGTTTTGACTTGGTAAGACTTTGTTTAAAGATTTAATGATACGGAAATATAAAAAATGGTATAATTCCACTTTAAGACATCTCAAATAGACACTGCCCATAGTGTCCTCTGTTTGAAAATTAAAACTAAAATATGGTCACCCTAGGTTATCAAAAAAAGGGCAAAAGGGTAGTAGCAGCCATCTTCAAGCCTAGATTTTGTCTGTAGATTTTGTCGTTTTTATAGATAAAGTATATAAGGGTCAGAAATCAAAGAGAAAAGCCCATTTTATATAGCTGAGCCCATTTATGTGGTTAGAGGCAAGTGTGTGATGAATGAGGCATGCAGGTCTCAGGATGCTTACCCAGCTGATCTTAGATCCTATTAATTCAAGGGTGTTGTCATGCCTCAGACTGTATCGGACTCAATGTCCCACAATGTTTCAGGAGATCACATGACTATGGACAATCACATGCTTCACTACCAGCTCACAGTCTCCTGATTATTAACCCGACACACCTGTGCATGATGACCTAGTTACTTTGTATATAAGCCCAGGCTTCAGCTAGATTGGTGTGAAGTATTGTTTCTCCCTGAGCATACTGAGTGTTTACTTTGTTGGTCTGAAGTCTGTGTATTGACCATATCTTTGTTATTTTGATTTTGCCTTTTACTCTCCCCCTTTTTGTACCTTCACCAGCTGGTTTTGTGTATTTGAACTTGGACCTTTTTTTGGATTGTTTTTTGACCACAATATTGTCTTCCCCTTGGATTTTGGTTGTCTGTGCTTTTTGGTATTTGACCCTCACCTGTTTTTGACCCTGATACCCGTTCTCCTGTATTAAACATTTTTTTGTCTTCTTATCAGCACGACAGGCCGCAGTTCCAAACAAGCAAAAGCTCTCCTGACTCTACATGTCTACTTGACTTTTCATGAGGTGGTCTCCTGCTTTGTTGGCAGCCACACCAGCCTTTGCGGACAAGACTGGACACTCCTGTATTAACTGTTACTTACACTAGCATCATATCTACGATATAAAACAAAGGAGCCAAACCTTAGATGCTGAACATGTCCTGGCCCATTGACCACATTTGGAGGAGGGGGGGTATTTGTTAACATTTGACTTTTTTTTTGCTTTAAGCTCTTTAAAAGGGCATCACGAATCATCCTTGCACAGCTGTACCAAACATTCCAACAAAGAGGACGGTTGAGCTTCTTCACAATCCCATCATAAGCACCTTTTAGAAAGCAGGCGCTGCACAGCTCCCAGGCAGCGTTTTCCACCCCTTATCTCACAAAAACCCATAAAGACTGATTACAGGGAAGCCAGCAAAGTTATTTTCATGTTTGCTTTGTAAAAACAAAACTATACAGAGTAATTTACAGCAAAGCTGTCAAGTGTGTTTTGCACATGCTGGACTGAACTGGCTACTGACTCTGCTCAGGGGTGACCCGGTGTAGGGGAACTGGATGTGACTATTTAATGAAGTTAATTAAGTGCCTCAAATAAGCTCTTTTTAGCTTTGCAAGTCTGTTTTTAAGTAGGACAACATTCCCAGGCAGCCAAACTGAGGAACAACATCTAACTAGAGTCAAATAAAGGACTTTTCTAACAAGCCTAATTGCTTGATCTTTCCCTTAAAGTACATGAAAGTGTAACTCTCAGGATCAGCTCGATTTTTTTCTTCTGTTTCTCTTGAACAACGACCATGAAGAAACACCAATGCATTGTCTCAGAGGAGGAGAGGAAAGGAAGAAGATGGAAAGTGTGTGTGTGAGAGAGCGAGAGATGGAGAGAGAGAGAGAGAGAGAGAGAGAGAGAAACCTTGAAGCCTTTGTAATGCAAAGTGGTGATTCTATTGAGTTCTCGAATTGATGACCCCAAAGAGGTTTAAAGGACCTTTCACCTCTATTCAAGTCCCCTGGACTCTTGCTTATTTGATGACACAGGCGAACACTATGGTATCACAGCAGTAAGAAGCTGAACCTAATAAAAGGGGTCAGGATTGTGAATCCCCCTATTGAGGGGAGCCCAATCGCTCCCCGCGCCCCATCAGGCAGGGGCCCAAACAGCTGATGCTAATTGATTCCCATGGTGTCGCTGAAGTCAATTTTCTCGAGCAGTTCACTGGCTGGGGTCACATTGAGTGGCCCTCCCTAAGAAGGAATTTGGCACTTAAACTACCCGCTTGAATAAACAGCCCTGCTGAAACATCTCCCTTATGAAAACAAACACCCCAACAATAACCCACTGCATTTGCATGCTACAGAAAGAGAGGGCAGCAAAAAGCACAGATATTTTCCAAACAAGCTGTGTTTATTTCTGGTTGTTTCAGGGTAGTGGTCAGAATTTGTGAGCTTTCTAACACCCCTGAATGAAGCATGCGTCACTTTACCACCAGAACTGCTTCCTAAAATAGAATTAGAACAATATCTAGTGTATCAGGAGTTTGAATTCACATCGATAAAGCTTTTGGCAGCTCCTCAGTCAGTTCACTACTATTTAAAAGACACTACATAGTGAACAGTAAATTAGTTGCACCCGAGTTAACAAGTGAACCACTCTGACAAATATCAATATAACTGCTGCTCATATCTATCCTTTTTCAAATATATAAGTGTATTGCACAGCACTAACCCAAAAATAAAGCATCAGTACAGTTTTGTAGTTCAGTCATAAGGACGTTGCAAACAATACACATTTCCAAGGGCCTTCTACGTCCCTTTTCCCACAGTGAAGCTCAGAGGCTGTGCTGATGTGGGGATTTTTCCTCACCCACTCCAAGCCCCATTAGGGTTTACAATGGAGTGGGCAAACTGAAAAGGCTAAACTGCACTTAGCGAAGGCAGTCCGGTGGGGGAGGTGGCGATGGGGACTAAAAAATATAGCTCCTTTTAGAGAGGCTCTTTCAGCTGCCTCTTGGAAATTGTATGTCTGCGCTTCTTAGTCATCCCCCAGCCTGCCTAATGATGCTATGGTCCTTAAAGTTTTCAAAACTGTTACATAAAATTAACAGAAAAGTCACGGCTGTGTATTTTTGCAGTTTATGTCACAATAACGCGAGTGTGATTCGCAATAACACAGTAGTGAAAAAGTGTCGCAAACTAAAATTGATTTTTGTAATGTCATCTTTCCTGTAAATCAGAAGTCATTGTATAAAAAGATTGCAAGTAACTTAAAGGTCACTTCAGTCCTCTCTTATCAGGCTCAAGTTGAAACGGCAACTAGATTGGATCAAATGCTTGCAGCCCAACCCCCCATTGCAAGAGAGAGAGAGAGAGAGAGAGAGAGAGAGAGAGAGAGAGAGTTAAGCTGGTAAGAGGCAGCTGAAAGAGCGCTTTAAAGCTTCTATAAACAGCAGACATACATCAGACTCGAGTGAAGAAACTCTTATTTTTTTTCACCCTTTCACTGTTTTTTTCAGAGGACAGAAAAAGCAGTGGACACAGCCATGGACACAGGCTAAGAAAAGAACTGGTCCCTCACAATGTTGACAAAGTCCTTAAAAAGCTAATGGACTAAATGTCCAGACTTACGATGGTATCATAAAAGAAGCCAATGAGCTTTCAAGCTTTGGCACCAACAGACCTTTTGCAAGAGTCTCTTTCTTGGTACCTTATCTGCGTTAGAAACAGAGTCATCCACACAAAAGGTCCAACTCCAACCTTTGAGTTTATTCCAGAGGCGCTGGGGAGAGACGGGCGCCGAGTGGAGAACGTACTGTACATGGTGGACGTGAGCCATGCCAGCGCTGAAGCTGGAACAGCTCGCCGAGACAGGAGCCAACAGCTTCCCTACAGGCCACTTTCCACTCCCCCAGACTCACCCCTTTTAACACCGCACACACTCCAAACACTCTACACTGGACACAGTGTAATATACTGTGGCCAACATGGATGAAATAAGCGTTTCAGTCAAAAGAACTTCCATTAAAACTCCCAGCTTTAGTAGATGGCAGCGGACTAACTGACAAACTTCAACATCCTGAAGTGTGAGTTAAGTAAACGCACTGTGCTTGAATCGAGCAGCAGAGACACACTCTGTGTTCAAAGCAGATTTGCTTATGAAGTTTCTGATATTGTATGACTCTGTATACTCTAAACATATATAAACGTACACCGTAAAAAGCTTCTGATTTAGTTGTTTAATTGTAGTTGTCCTTTTCTATAGACAGCAGTGGGGCTGAATGATTTACTGTAATTTAAATACAACCACTGCACAATATAATATGAATTTAAATCTGCTTTCTGGCCAAAAAGTCCGTCTTTTTCTGACTTGAGGCCTGAACAATGAGCACAGTATGCCAGATTTCTGGGTTAATAGTGGTTGTATTGGCACAGCAGTTCTTTGGTTGCTTCTAACACACTTGATCTATGTAATGAAGGCCTTTCAGTAGCATCTGAATGTCAGGACCAGGAGTGCTGGATCTGAACTCTCTAGGGTGGTAGATCCCCAGGACCAGGTTCAACAGCCATAGCTCAGTGTTATTGGCTTAAATTTCTCCCCTTAAAACTTGTCAAGACGCCTTTGTTTATTATGTAGGCTATAATCATGCTCAGTCTTTAACTTCAACTAAATATCTATTTAATGCAACTTGAGGTTGAGAGCAACAGATTCTAATTCTAATCTCTAAATCTAACCTTGACTTCAACCTAGACCACCAGAAAATTACCAGAAAATTTGTTAATAATTTAAGTATATCGCTGTTATCTGAAGAAAACCTTGTATCTCCAAAATGATAACTTTAGTGAAGAAGGATAAAACTTTACCCTGTCATGATTGGCCCCTCCCAGTCTCCCCATGTGCTTTTTGATTACTTTTGATCTTATACATGCATTTGTTTTGGTTATCAGTCCTGCCCCCTTGTTTTCTTGACTCCGTCCCTGATTCGTTTCACCTGTTTCCCACTTGTCATCCTTGTGATTATTTAAGCCCTGTGTTTGCCCCTAGTTTTCATTGGTCTTTGTTTGTTTGTTGGATGTATGTATTGTATTCTCGTGTTTGTTTCTTGTTTGAGGTTCTGTGTTGGTTATGTATGTACCCCGATCTGTTCGCGTTGGCTCTCTGACCATGGACCGTTATGACCCTGATTTTGGATTTGCCCACAATAAAAGTTGCTTATCTCAGCACGTGCGTCCACCTCCTCGCTCCCCAACGTAACAACTCATTGACTTAAGTCAATGGAACCAGAATTTTTTCCAAGTCATTTTGGGCCATTTCTTTTGATCCATTAATTTACACACTATGTAAAAAACAACAGGCGTTTTTAAAATTATGTGAAAAACTGAAAAATGAGATTCTGACAGCAGCATATATAGATTAACTAAAGGGGAAAATCAAACTAAAGACTGTGCTATTTTTATGTTTTATATTATATATTTAAAATATTTTTCTAATATGAATAAAAGATCTTTCAGCCCTAGATACCAGTCCATTATACATCTATCATACACTGTGATAACTGGTGGGGTATGAGCTTCCACTGCTTTTTAGCTTTAGTAGTGCAAAACTAAAGAAGCAGACACTGGACCCCAGACATGTCTTGGCGGAACAACTACTTTTGGGTTATGGGAAAAACTGTGCGTTTCCTATTGATTTAAGACCCCCAAACAGGGTCTACTGTACACCTCTTGTATACCTTATCATAGTGAACAGCTAGTCACTCACCACACTTCTTGTTGACTAGTGTTTGTCCAGTGCCACAGTGCTCGGATGTGTCCACAGGCTGGGGCAGTTTCTTAGCCAGTTCATACTCTGAGCCGGCGAAGTGCAGGTGGAACTGCTCTCTGTTGATGGATTTGCGTAGAGTCCGGATGGTCTTTTTTAGACGCTTCTCGGAACGCCGCCTCACACAAGCCAGGTCACAGCCCTCTGCTGAGAGAGAAACGCTCGATACTAAACCTCGATCACGGCAACACCATCATACACACAAATACACACACAGCGTCCAGTACATGCACACCCTCCACAAGCTTATCGAGATAAACAAGTACATGTTTCACCCTCAAAACAGGAGATACTTTCACTAATTGATTTATTTTAGTAAAAAAAAAAAAAAAAAAGCAACAAGACGAGCATCGACAAATCATCACTGCCACAAGAAAATACACCGTATCTCAGGCTTTGTAGGAAAAGGGGGAAAATTATTTAATGCATGTTTTTCTTTTAATTAACTAATAATTTCTCATTAATTTTTGACTACTAGTGATCAATTTGTCATGAAACGTTCAGACAACATAAAGGAAATGAGAAACAAAAAAAAAAAAAGACAAACAATTTGGAGCAGACAGTGAGAAGCTGAGTGTTGGGTTAAATGGAAACGGGTATTTGCAGGCACTGCAACGAAACCAACCTGTTACCTCCTCTAGGTTCACATCCAGTTCAAACTGGGCGGTGATGGACGAGCCCTCATCCTCGCCCGCCTTTCGCCCATGCCGACTACGCTGCCTTCGGCCTGAGGAGCTGCAGTGCAGCCTCACAAAGCTAAACTGCACATTCTCTGTAGGCAAGGGCCTTTTATCTGAAGAAGCAGACACAAAAACAGACATGAGTGAGGCTGATTTGCCAAAAAAGACATTACGGCGTTCACTCAGCAAGTAAGGGAATGAATCGCTAATGATAATGTAATCAAATCATTTTTATCATTACATTAGTCATTTGATTACATTACAAATAAATTCTTTAATCTTATTTCACCACAATTCTACTTTAAATTAGTTCAATTGTTTTTTTACATTTGGAAATAGCCTGACTTTGTAATGTGGCCCAAAATGAGTGTTTTACTGAATTTTATTACAATTATTACAAAATTTTACAAAAGTCACTCAGTTGCTTGTATTAAACAGCAAATAAAACATAAAAATGATCAAATGACATTAGTGAGCAATTTATTTTGTGATTAATTTTCTTAATTAATTCTTTCACAAATATACAAATGTAGTTCATCAACAGTTTGTCAGTAAGCATCATAACAGACAAATATGTTTTTTGAAAATGTGGGCATTAAGACATAATTTAAGGAGAACACTAGAGCCACTGACTCTTTCAGTGATCATTTATACTCATCGATAGCTGAGATGCTCGCCACATTTAACTCCGTTCAGCTCTCTCTGACACCGTCAGACTGAAATGCAGAGTCAGGCTATTCATAGTAGCCACTGCACCACTCATGCATGCATGACCTCACGGCACCACCGGCTCCATGACCAGCCAAGAAGCATGTTTTATTCTGTCAGCTCCCCTACATGAGCCACGACCACAGGACAGTAAACACATACTGACTGATCAGAGACCCTGCAGGACGTTGTTGTGTTACACCTGCCACCTCAGTTACCTGTCAGAGCTGTGTTGAAACTCTCAGTGAACTTGTCCTGACTCCGTTTCAGGCTGCACTTCCCCGGGCCAGATTTAAAAGTAGCTACTGTTTTGATCCTGTGGCCACAGGCAGCGTCTGACCCTGGAGGAAAGAAAGGAATCATATTACAAGACCAATAACTATCCTCTTATTTTTTACCCTCTTCCTTCTTTTCATTAGAACAATGTCTGTATTAAATCAGTCCAGTCAATACTTTCTTAGTGGTGAGAAGTGAAACTGTGCCTAAGTATAACTACCAAGACAATGAGTGCCACTGTCATTCCACTGTCCACCAGATACACCTGGCAAGGGCAGCCCACAGGTCACTGTATAAGAATCCTCTGTCCCTGCATAGACAACATACCACATCACCAGCAAGTTAGTTCAACACTAACAACCTGAAACAACACATACAATCTGATCTTCATTCATGAAGATGTTTATTTATTTATGTAGTCTGTCTTTGCTTTACTTACGTGTTAATCAGCATTCTTATCACTTTCTTTAACTTCATATCATAGTATAATTCATGTTTCTGACCATTTCTGTATAGATTGTAATGTATCACCTGTAACCATTTTTGATGCATAACTTAGTTTTGTAGGTTAACAATGGCTTTTATTACTGGCTTATTATTTTGGGATGTTCATTCTTTAATAAGAAACACTTAACAACCTAAACAAATCAGAAATAAATAAAATCTTGAGCAAATCCTGACAAAAACGGTGCTAAATATTGTTTCACATCTTAAGAAGCTGGCTTCTTATTCAATAGCTTTTTGTCAGAATTTTCTGTTCCACCTTAATCTGGCACCCATATATGTGCTTGGATGTAATTGCAGCACCATTTAAGGTTGAATGGGAAATTTGGAAAAGCAGCCAACTTGTGAATATACTGTCATGTGATGCATCTATAATAATAATAATAATAATAATAATAATAATAATAATAATCATAAACATCTTTATTTGTAAAGCATTTTGTCATTATTAGTCATATACAAGACAGAGATGGGGAATTTCCACAGAACTCCAGATCAGTAGCTCTTACCACTGCTGATGTTAACCTGCGACTGGCAGGTGAGGTAGCAATGCTCAGCCCCTCCATGCTTGCTGCAGTTCAGTGTGGGTTTGGCCAAGGCTGCCTCTGCTGGAAACCCATCTGCTTCTGAACGTACAAGATCACAGCAAACTCGCGGATAAAGAAACACAAAAGGATCTCCCACAGACTAGGAAGTGTAAAGCAACCGGAAAACTCAACAAAGAGGCTTTCTACCTAAAGCCTTAAATACAGCAGGGAAAACAGTTGCAACAGTTACAAGTTACATACAAGTTAGTGGTTTGAGACGTGTGACAGCAAAGAAAACACAAGAAAGAAACAAGGAAGTCAAAGTATCTCCTGTTTTTTTTTCTTCCAGCAATGGAAAAATATAAGGCATGTTGAAACGCTGTTTGATCAAACATACAGAGCCCAGGGGGCAAAAACACTCAGATCTGCTGCCATCTTACCAACACAGTCCTTCTTGTTCCAGTGCAGCCTGTAGCCGGCATGGCAGTGACATTGGAAGCCCCCCATGGTGTTCTCACAAGTGTGCCTGCACCCTCCGTTGTTCACGCTGCATTCATTTATGTCTGAGAACAGAATTCCAGACTTAAATATTCACAATCAACACAAAGTTTAAATAACAGAGACACTTTACTGAACCACACAGTTGACCCACCCATGCCCCACAAACATGTTCCTTCATAGAACCTGCTGTGAGGCTGGGCAGGTTTTGGAGAAAGCTGGTAAAAATCTAATTTAATCTAGTTTGATGTTTAGTCACACTGTCATTATCTCACCCTACATTACAGATACAGCTGACTGAATCATCTCCTAACTTCATTTAAATTTGACTTGTTTGTTTCTTGTGGGACTTCAACACTTCTGCTTCACTGTTGTCACTAAAACACACTTCAGCACATTTTCACTGTTTTCACTGCTATTTGCCTCAGTATTGTCATTATCTGTGCTTGTACAGTCATTACTGTACAGATTTCTGTATATTTCTAGTTGTATATACGCCTGTAGACAGGTTTTTGTATATATTCTTCTTTTTACTTTATATCACACTTATTATTATAACTGCCCTGTGTTGTGTGATATACTGGCTGCTAAATTTCCTTCAGGATCAATAACTCTATCTGTCTGTCTGTCTATCTGTCTGCCTATCTATTTGTCTGTCTGTCTGTCTATGTGTCTGTCTATCTACTGGGAGAAAAGAAGTAAAACATAAAATATGACCTGTGCGTTAGTTATGGCCATACGCTTCAAATACGTTTAGTTCAGCAAATAAACAGTAACAGTGCATTAAAATGTGCAGAAGTTTATTTTAAAAATAAATAAATATAAATAAATTGATAAATAAACTGCACTAAAATGAACAGAAAATGCTATATTTACATCTTTTCCCTGTAGAAGAAGCAAAAATCAACAAACATCCTGACTTTCACACATGGCAAAATGTGGCAAGTTTGATAAGGATGATGTCTGGAGGTCTCTGCAGAGTCTAGTTATTTCAGCCACACATGCTCCAGCTAATGAAACAATAATGCATGTGCATTAGTGTTAGTAAGGAGGTTGAGCATGTTAGATGGACAGGATTATGACCACTGCCTACAGATATGCAGGCTATGACTGCGCTACCAAATGGGAAAGATGAAGCTGTGAACTTTCTAGTCAGCATCAGATGATGTCCTTCAAAAGTCTGTCAAACATTTGAGAAAAACATACAAAAACAATGTACATATACAGTAATTTTGCAACAGTTGCATTAAAAGAAAGTTATTTATGGGCGGAGCCAGGGGCATGGCCTGGGATTCTGGGGCTGAAATCCAGAATCATTTTTAACTAGCTCCAAACCTTCACATGCTACTCAGAAGATAACAGAGACAGAAAAAGAAAGAAAATCAATAGAGACAGACAGACAGAGCCTGGGCATCTCTCCCATCTTTTTCTCTTACAGATTTGTGCAAAAGATTAAATGCATGAATTTTCTGTAAAAAATGAATAATTTTAACCACTAAAATTCCCAGGTTTATTAGACACTAAGTCTTATTATTTACTGCCTACAGGGACTCCATTGCAAACTGGCTGAGCTGTTTTGAAGTTCTGTAACAAAGCATCTCCGGCTCGTTTACAACTAGTTCAAAATGCTGCAGCCAGAATGTGAACTGGTACGAAGAAAAGAGATCATTACTCCAGTTTTAGGTCCTTACACTGGTTCCCAGTGCATTACAGCATCCAGTATAAAATGGCATTGATGGTTTTTAAAGTTTTGAATGTGTGGTAGTGGTGTTCGGAAGGTGGGAATCCCTTTTGTTTTATTGTAAAGCACTTTGGTTTTAAATGTCCTATAAAAATAAAATGTACTTACTCACTTAGGTTACAGAAGTGTGTAATAAAACTTTGGCCTTTTAAGGGATTTTAACTTATTAAAACAAGTAAAATGGTTGTTTTAAAACCTCAGGTTCACTGAACATTAAACAGTAAGTTCACATAACAGTCATCATGTACCTTCTGTTAGCTCATAATTTGAAGTATAGTAATATTACAGTTTGAAGGCAGTCAGGGTTCAAACCCACTCCGAAGCACCTTTACAGTGTCCAAAAAAGTACTGCACATGAAATAAATATATTCCAATGTACAAAGGACACAAAATACTGTAGTCCTGCAGACCTTGAACAATGCTCATCAGCACAAAAATTATTAAGACAGAATGTTTAATATTTAAAATACTTTTTCTTGTTTGGTTTTAGGCAAGAAGAGTTTCCCTGAATGACTAATAGCTGAAAGGTTTCTGTGTTAGCAGGACATCTGAGACGAGAGAGAGGATTAAATATTATTGGAGAAACACCCATTTATCTCACATTTATTTTACTTTCTGTTATAACTGCTGCTGCTGTTGAGTCAATGCTCATTTTGTGGATGTGTAAAATCTTACATTATTTAAAAAAGTAGTAACTGCACACAAGTTTCAAAACAATTTGCAGAGACAATGTCCCAAAACAAGTTCTTACATGTCATGAGAAAATGTTCACAAATGTGACATTTGACATGTATCTCATACATGATGATGAATATTAACAGTTTTATTTACGTAATTCAGCTGTATAAATACACTGCCATTCACTGGCCAAATAATATGTTTTGTTATTTTATATAAAAACACTGGCATTATGTGGATTTAAATGCCAAACTATTCACCAAAAGTCAAGGCCCGGGTTAACAACGACCACCACCAGTAGGGTGCCGGTGGAAATTGGACTACTGTAGGTCGAAGACCATCAAAGAGGAGAGGAGGAAGGCGGGTTAGAGTAGGAACTCTGAACATAGGGACAATGACTGGTAAAAGCAGAGAGCTTGCAGATATGATGGAGAGAAGGAAGATAGATATTCTGTGTGTCCAGGAGACCAGATGGAAAGGAAGCAAGGCCAGGAACATTGGAGGTGGATTCAAACTGTTCTATCACGGTGTAGAGAGGAAGAGAAATGGAGTAGGGATAATCCTAAAGGAACAGCTTGGGAAAAGTGTTCTGGATGTAAAGAGAGTGTCAGACAGGATCATGAGCCTGAAGTTGGAGGTTGATGGTGTAATTTTGAATGTGGTCAGTTCATATGCACCACAGGTTGGTTGTCAATTAGAGGAGAAAGAGGAATTTTGGAGTAAGATGGATGAAGTGGTAGATGGTGTCCCTAGAGAGTAGGGAGCATAGGGTAGCAAGGCCTAGCAAGGCAGCATAGGGTGGTTGTTTGTAGAATGAGATTAGAAACAAAGAAGAGGAAGAGAGTGAAGACAGAGCCAAAGATTAGATGGTGGAAGCTGAAGGAGGAGGATGGTTGCAGGCAGTTCAGGGAAAAATTGCAACAGGCCCTTGGGGGCAGTGAGGAGCTACCTGAGGACTGGAAAACTACAGCTAAGGTGGTGAGAGAAACTGGCAAGAATGTGTTGGGTGTTTCGTCTGGTCAGAGGAAAGAAGACAAGGAAAGTTCGTGGTGGAATGAGGAAGTCCAGGAGAGTATTCAGAAGAAGAAGGCAGCTAAGAAAAAGTGGGATAACCAGAGAGATGAAAGAAGTAGGCAGGAGTACTGTGAGGCTATTCGCATAGTGAAAAGAATGGTGGCAAAGGCAAAGGCTCAGGCCTATGATGAGCTGTATGAGAGGCTGGACAGTAAAGAAGGAGTAAAGGACTTGTATCGTTTGGCTAAACAGAGAGATAGAGCTGGAAAGGATGTGCAGCAGGTTAGGCTGATAAAAGATAGAGAGGGAAATGTACTAGTGAGTGAACAGAGAGTATTGAGTAGATGGAAGGAGTACTTTGAAGAACTAATGAATGAGGAAAACAAGAGCGAGAGGAGGACAACGGGGGGAGAGATAGTGGATCAGGAAGTGCAGAGAATTAGTAAGGTGGAAGTGAGGGCAGCTTTAAAAAGGATGAAGAATAGAAAGGCAGTTGGTACAGATGACATACCTGTGGAGGTATGGAGATGTTTAGGAGAGAAGGCAGTGGACTTTTTAACCAGGTTGTTTAACAAAATCCTGGAGAGTGAGAGGATGCCTGATGAGTGGAGAAGCAGTGTACTGGTCCCCATTTTTAAGAACAAGGGTGATGTGCAGAGTTGCAGTAACTACAGAGGTATAAAGTTGATGAGCCACACCATGAAGGTATGGGAAAGAGTTGTTGAAGCAAGGCTAAGGCAAGAGGTTCAGATTAGTGAGCAACAGTTTGGTTTCACGCCCAGAAAGAGTACCACAGATGCAATTTTTTGCGTTGAGAGTGTTGGTAGAGAAGTACAGAGAAGGTCAGAAGGAGCTACATTGTGTCTTTGTGAATCTAGAGAAGGCATATCATAGGGTGCCAAGAGAGGAACTGTATGAGGATGTGGTACTGTATGAGGAAGTCAGGTGTAGCTGAAAAGTATGTTAGGGTGGTGCAGGACATGTATGAGGATAGTGAGACAGTGGTGAGGTGTGCAGTTGGAGTGACAAATGGTTTCAAGGTGAAGGTAGGGTTACATCAGGGATCAGCTTTGAGCCCCTTCTTGTTTGCAATGGTGATGGAAAGGTTGACAGATGAGGTCAGGCAGGAGGCTCCATGGACCATGATGCTTGCAGATGACATTGTAATCTGTGGTGATAGTACAGAGCAGGTGGAAGAGAATCTGGAGAGGTGGAGGTTTGCACTGGAGAGGAGAGGAATGAAGGTCAGTAGAGACAAGACAGAATACATGTGTGTGAATGAGAGGGAGGCAGGTGGAAAGGTGAAGATGCAAGGACTAGAGGTCGTAAAGGTGGATGACTTCAAATATCTTGGGTCAACCATCCAGAGCAATGGACAGTGTAGAAAAGAGGTGAAGAAGAGGGTGCAGGCAGGATAGAGTGGTTGGAGATGGGTGTCAGGGCTGATGTGTGACAGCAGGATAGCAGCAAGAGTGAAAGGGAAGGTTTACAAGACAGTAGTGTCCTGCTATGATGTATGGTTTGGAGACTGTGGCTCTGTCTAAAAGACAGGAGCCTGAGCTGGAGGTGGCGGAGATGAAGATGCTGAGATTTTCGTTGGGAGTGACAAGGATGGACAAGATTAGAAATGAGCAGATCAGAGGGACAGTGAAGGTGGAGCAGTTTGGAGATAAAGCCAGAGAGGCCAGGTTGAGATGTGTTGAGAAGGAATAGTGGATATATTGGTCAAAGAATGTTGGAGATGGAGCTGCCGGGTAGAAGGAGAAGAGGTAGACCTCAGAGAAGGTTTATGGATGTAGTGAAGGTAGACATGGAGATGGTTGGTGTAAAATTAGAGGAGGCAGTAGATAGGGCAAGATGGAGGCAGATAATCCGCTGTGGCGACCCCTAAAGAGAGCTCTGTTTATCAATCTGGACTACTATCAAACTACAATTTCTCTTCTTACAGTGTCTGGATAATTAACCAGCTGTAGAATCCTCTTTTATTACCACTGAATTGCTTTATATTTTTGAAAAAAATGATTGCAAACTTTTAAACAGCAAATTCATCTGTATAGTATTGATAAAAATAAAGATAAAATATTTATACTGTTATTGATTCTCTTCCTGTTTCTTGCCTACCTGCTTTAAAACATATTTAAAGCACCCATATTCTACATTTCATTTGCCCACTGCCATCCAGTTATGTTGTGTGGTTTTATGTACCAAAAACACATTTTTCATGACCGTTTTCTCTTTATCTCTTAAACAGGCTGTTTTAGTTTGTTATGCCTTTAAGACCAATATATGTAAATGAGCTCAATTTTGATTGGCTGTCATTTACTGTTCTTTGATCAAAAAGCACTTATAAATTCAATGCAAATGGGCGGGGCCAAACTGCTGTAGGCTGAATAGGCAGATATATGTAAATGAGATGGTTTTGTGACATGCTGTTTTTGCTGTGTGGACTGTATGAAGTGGATAGTAATGGATGGTACTTTCTGATAATTTTATAATGTTTATACAACACACCAAACTCTTTTGTATGAGCTGTATGAGCTTATTTCAAAAAGGCAAGGGAAATCTGGTTTTTCTTGATATGGGTCCATTAAACATTTAAGAAAAGTCACCATTTGGACTGAGGCTGGGCTTAGACCCATATTATCTCTCAAATTGCTAAACATAGCTTTAAAGCTAGAGACATAAACATGCAATCATACGCATGGAACATGGCAGCGAGTCCTACCTCCACAGCGTGCAAGCCCATAGAGTGTGTAGCCCTTATTGCACACGCACTGAAAGCTCCCAGGGGAGTTCACACAAGTATGGTCACAGGTCCTCTCAAAGAAGCACTCGTCGATATCTATAATTAAGCAAGAAATATATACAGACAGTGCAATTTAATTATACCTGACTGTCAAGTCAATGTGGGCCCATTTTGGGTTCTAACATCAAATACTGAATATGAAAGAAACAATCCAAGTCTTGGTTAATAATAACAGGGAGAGGTGCATTCCTCTGAGCGTTTGTACCACGGAGGGTGTGGAGACTGTATGCTTTACCAAAATCTATTCTTAGAGCCTTTATGCTTTGCTCTTGTTAAGGATCTTCAAAGGAATCCTGCAAGTCGATACTGGCACCCTTCAAGAGACTCCCACCCTGTCTTATCTCCCAGTGCTGCTACGTACACCAGCCCCCACCCTGTTTCCCTGTGCTGTGCCGGATCCGTGGCTGGAGGACAGCAGGAACGTACCCTGGCACAATCGCTCATCCGTCAGCAGTTTGAAGCCTTTGCGGCAGCTACACTCAAAGCTGCCAATGGTATTCCTGCAGAAGTGGTCGCAGCCTCCATTGTGAAATTCACACTCATCTATGTCTAGAAAAACACAAAACAGCAGCTCAGCCACAAAACACTTTTTGGTCCTCAAACTCTAGCATGTCTGTATTCTAAGCAGTTAACCGGGGCAGATGGTTTTTTTTGGACCTTTGCAGGTTTTGCCGTCCGGTTGGAGAGTGAAGCCCACAGGACAGCTGCAGCGAACACCCGTGGACGTGTCTTTGCATGTGCTGTCACAGCCTCCGTTGTTCACAGCACAAGTCTCTGGAAAAACATGAAGCCAAAAAACATGAAGGCAAAGTCATAGGTTAAATCATAGTTGTGCAGAAAGATACTGGTATTCTGACATTAACTGAGCTATAGTTTCTCATTAAGTTTATGGGTTTTTTCGCCAGTATTTTGTAAAATGTGACCAATTTTGCAATAGTTGCAACGAAAGAACGTATTTTTGGGAGGAGCCAGGGGCATCGATGGCCTGGGCTTCCTTATTAACTTCTTATTAACAATATTGATAGTTCAGAACCACAATCTCATATTTGTAAAGCCTGTAAATTATGCCCTCGTTTATAGTGATACTATTCTTGGTGTATGGGAGTTTGATTGATCACAGATGTCTGCCATTTGCCCTCATCATCAACACAGGATCACTTTTTCTGTATATAATGGTCTGTATATAATAAAGATTAGATCTGTATACATCTTCAGTGCACATGTAAGAGACTTGTCTTTGTGGATCTACATACCCGTGTTATTAGCACTGACTCCTGTTCCTGTCCTGTGTCTTGACTCAGTGGTATCTCTAGACTCTGGACTACTTGCACTAATTTAGAGGCAATTGTTCGAAAGTTTTTCTGCATAATTCAGTGGTTGAGATGTAAACGTGTCTCCTGTGTTTTTATTTGATGTTGATGAATACTAGGTGTAGCCGTATTGCTGTGATTTTTAAAAAGTATCACTGCAGGGTTGAGAATATTCTCCCCAACAAAGATCCCACTGGGGAAACTGACCATTGTCAAGGGGCTATCTACTAACACAAACTGCGTGTGGAGGTGAGCTACAGTCTCACTCAGCACAACAAAGTGCCTGTGTCTAATAAAATGACCAGTAAGTATCAATAACTTTTTTTATTACTGTACTATAATATTATATTTTATTACTATAAATTTCTGGTGGACATTCATGTCAATGTAGACACAAAACAGAAACACCACATGTCAGCAACTTAAAACACAAACACAAACACACACACACACACACACACACACACACACACACACACACACACACACAAAGCAGAGGCCATATATGATCTGGTGTACTGTAGGTCGCCTCCCTCTCAGTCCAAAACATGTGAAATGTACCACATCGTCACCAGGGTGTATTTTACAGCAGCGGGATCTGAGGCGAGAAAGCGCGGATTCTCAGCCATTTCACAGTTTGCTTCAAAGCCTGAGGAATGCCTAGCACAGCCAGGAAATACCCTTCTATATTTACACAAGACGCTACATTTGGGCCCAGTTCTCTTGGCTGCTGCTCAAACGCCTAATGGTTTACGTTTGGATTAAATGGAACTCTTTCACATTCTTCTTTATGTGATCCTACTTTGGGACACAGACTGTATCTAGTACATGGGCAGTACAGAACCCCAGTTCTATGGCTTATCTGTAGTAGGCTTTTTTTTACCCATGAGTAAGCGCCGCTTGACACGTTTGTCCACATCAGCGAGGGAAGTGACATTGTGGTCAGACGTGGTGGCGGCCGCTTCCTCTCTTTCTGAAACGTAGATAGAACAGATGATTAGACCACTGAAGAAGAAGCTGTGCACAGGCAGGTAGACACCCTCTTGCCCCTTGTTTCTTCTGAAATCAGGGTATTAAGAGGGATGCTGTTCCCCTCCTTTGTCTCTACTCTTCGTTCAGCCATAAGTGAGGTCAGTTGTGGGATGATTAGTTCAAGATCAGTGCTACTCCAAGTGCTGAACTTGACTGACTAGAAGGTGTGTCTGGATACTTCATATGTACTTTTGTCGGTGAACAAACTTAATCAAATGCATAAAATAAACAGTTTTGTGTTAAATTAGGAGGAAATGCCCATTATGAATGCACTAGACACAACCTACTGTTGTTCTATAACCTACAATCCTGCTCTTTCGAGTGGGGTTTTATTCAAAAAGCATTCTGTAGAATCATTTTACCAGGCGTGCAAAATGCTACAAGATGGCTCATGGCTTGTCTATGTCACTGCGATATGAGTTCATTTAATCACCCAGACTGATCTGTACTCAACAAGCCGAACAGATAAATTCACCTCCGTCATTGAAATCTGTTATGTGGCAACCACCATAGTGGACCTCCCTGATGGCCAGCTCAGTGTTTATACGTGAATCATGATCTTGCCATTGAATGCATGAGGTAGATAACAAGGAGAAAGCAAAATGGAAGACAGTGCTAGTAGGACAGAGTTAAAGACGAGGCCATGATAAACGCAGACCCCACACGCACTCGCTTGTGGTGAGCAGACGCAGCCTGCAGGCTCCAGCTGTTGCTCCTCACTATCAGATCTGAGAGAGTATCTAAGCAGGCTGGTTATGAGAGCTTGAAATTCCCATCACCTGTGTTGTTTGGAAATGGAAGAATTATCTAGCTGATACAAACAACTTGCCACGAAACAGTTGAAGAAACTGGGGGGTAAAAAAAGGTAAAACAAACAAGTGTGCTTCTTCAGTCTACAGGAAGGAGAACCGACCTGCACTGAGATGGCCAGATGCATTACAAATGATGTCCCAACTGATGTAGAGCTTTGCTGATATCACATTCAGATTCTATCCATTTAATGGCCACAGTTCACCTTCAATAAAGCACTGATAATGCAATTTGATATCACAACGCAAAACTGTGGCTATGTGCATCGTAGAGAGAAGCGACAATGCATTGTGAAGAATGGGCATGCCATACAATGCAACTGCATCATTTGCACACAAAGTATCATTAGAAAATCATTCATTTAAAAATTCTGTTCATAATATTGTGCAAATACTAAATCATGAACTCAATACTGTGATCAGATCATGGATCAATACACCCCAGTCTATTTAAATATTACTTAAGAAAACCACATTTGACAGTTGTAAGCTGGCCTGATCATATTCGATGACTGATTTTCATTAGATATGGTAGCGATCTGATAACAGGTACCAATATGAGCCCACATCAGCAGAAAAAGCTGGTCTGGATATCAGAGTGAAAAAATAAGAACGACTCTGATTCAGACATGTAACATTACATCAGCCTGAAACAGCACAGGCTCACAATGTGTGATGCCATGGTATTAGATGTTTATGTTGTCCTTTGTGGCTGCAGAGGTTTTGGACACGATGGCCTGCATTTACATGCTCATCTTAAGTGAAACTTACATTAAAAAAGCACATTTTAAAGCTGACACTCAGCAAGGTTTCAAGATGGGGAATATGTGGAATATGTGCACAGCGTTTTCCCTTTTGGATCAATTATTAACAAAAGAGGATCTTGCACTACTGCACAACCTAGCACTCAGCAGAACAAGAATATAGGAACTGTGCAGGAACTGTCCAGGCTCTTGTCAGTGACTCTGTATGGACGTGAAAACTGGACAAAAAAAGTGAGATAGGAAAAATATAGATGCCTTTAAACTTTGGTGTCGTTCCTTGGATGGTAACGAACTCAAGCAAATGCATCCTTCATCAAATCGAGCCTCAAAGCATCTTATTTACCCTGAAGACCCAAACAGAGGACAGGATATTCTGAGGAAACACTGGCCATATGGCCACCAGAGGTTGGAAACAACATAACAGCATGTAAGAATAATAATAATAAAAATTATAATAAGAATAATAAGAATCACCACAGACTAAGATGATTAAATTTTTGATGTACGTAATATTACTAATATTATAAATCGTTGGAATTTTTTTTCGCTCCTAAAGATCAGTCTTGGTATTACATGGCCCCAGAATTAAAAACGAAAGCTCATAGGCTCCTTACCTACACAGGAGCGGCCGTCGGACTGCAGGGAGTACCTGCCGTGACACCTGCACACTGGCCCTTGCTCTGTGTCTTCACAGATGTGTTGGCACCCACCGTTGCCATGGTTACAGGTCACTAGGAGACAAGTACATAAACAAAGTTAGATCAACGCTTCTCAGCTCAACATTAGGTTAAGACTGTAGTTCCAACCCTGGTGCTGGATGATCCCTGACCAGATGTGTGTGGACGAGCTTAAACAATGACTCAGACAGAAGTAGGGATGTAATAATACATGGTATCATACTGTATTGCAGCATATTGTATTGTATTATGCTGTATTGTGACTAGCACATTAGATTATGGCTAATAAATCAGCTTGTGGCGAGAGGGTAATGCTGCCTTCACACGTTGGGGTTAGACCGGATATTTCACCATTTTCAATGCAGACTGCGGCCGTAAGCACAACATTCCTTTAAGAGTTTCATTTTTCCATTGTTGCTGTCGACCACAGTGGGGAAATAAACTGGATGTTGACGTCCTCCTGCCCTCCCCCTTAATTTAACAACGTACACAGCTAAAGCTTTCTTCTGATAACTATGCACTTTCTCCAGTAACACTTTCACAATGACAATGACTGCCTGGCTTCATGCCGCTGTTGGTCACACACCACAATGAAGCACAGGACTGTTTTCAGTGCAAACCTGTGAACGCAGCATAAGATCAGGACACCGCGTTTTTAGGCCAGGTTATTTTTTAATATATCAAATTGAGACGCCGCTATATCAAATCAAATCAAATCTGAATTTTGTGTCTTCACACGACTAGCAAAAACAACTTTGATCCCTTCTGTCAAATCTAAAATATTAATAAAATAAGTGTGGTGATGGAAAAGCAATGCAGGTGCTGAAGCTACAGAACAGAAAGAAATCAAACAAAAAAAAAAGGAACATCAGCAGCTGAGTGGAACTGAGTAAAACTAGCTTACTTTCCTCGCAAACATAAGTACATGTAAACAGGTGATGTCACTAGTTACTGTTCTTCTAAGACACCTGATCCGACTAATTCACAAACCAGCCCAGAGTTGAAGTATGTATGTTAAAACAGGAGAAGCACTAAAATGTACAGTTCAGAGATATTTTAGAACCAGAACTAGAAGCCACAGAGTTGAGAGACCTTTACTGATACGTACACATGCAGTCACGCTGGTTCTTGGCCAGCTCAAATCCTGGACGACATTCACAGAGCACTCCACCTTTGGGCGTCTCTCTGCAGATATGGGCACAGCCATGCTCTTTGTTCATGCAGCTCAGACCTTCTGCAGGGAAGAGGAACGGTTAGCCAGCTTGAAGTATTACCGGCATTACAGTCAGAATGAATTGTTGTATTAATGACCCCCAACAAGAGTGCACCATCACAGCAACTGCTATAAATCAGGCCTACAAAATGCTGGCAAAAATATAATGATAAACTGTGGCTCATTCTCTGCACCTGCATTTATAGTACCAGGAAAATGTCATGTTACTGTGATTTTCAGCCTAGTTTACATTACCTACAACACTGTCCTGCTTAGTAGCGCAGCACTGGGTATCATTAGACTTGTCACCATAATTACATAAGTGCCTGGTTTTTGAGCTAATTTTCATTATATAAGCTCACTGCAATTATTTCCCAGAATAGTCCACTTAATTACCTGCAAATCAAGTACTTTTTCCGGTTGTTCAACTATTACACAATTTGCACACAAACCTTTATAGATACAAGCTTGATTGTATGGATATACCAAAGATAAACTTGATGAATAACAAAACCCACACATTTTATGATCAGATTTCAGACAACTTTGGTGAGTAAAGACCAATTTGATCGAGGTGTGTTTCCATCATTTGGGTTGATGGGAATGAATTTACTGAAAGGGCAACAGTGAGTAGTGTTTGTTTATTTGAGCTAAAGTTGTTGTCTGTTGTCATTTGGAAGCTACTATTTATTGACACCTAATCAGCCAATTTTTACACTTTTATGTTATTTTAATAACAAACATACAACAATGATATTCATGTATTTATGTAATTATTTATATGACAAGTTATCACCAGCTAAAAAATAGTTTGACATAAACTGAGTTTGTCACTAGATTGAAAGAGATCTTTTGCAGAAAGTTGTGTTCAGAGCTTTTTTTAGTCCTTGCAACAGTGGCATTTATGGGGAGCGCATGGATCAATTTCATAAAATCCGCATTACACTGCAAACACAATAAGAGGTAACAGCCAAGTTAAAACACAGTCCAGTTTCAAAGAACAATATTAACCTCAGGAGAAGGCCAGTCATTTCCTACAAACACATTTCTACTTTACACAGTGTTCAAGTGCAAGTGTAACTTAAGTGCTAGCCAGATTAACACCATTGCTAACTAATTACTAAAAGCACACACACTTCTACCCTGATCCATCTGTCCCCAAACACACCTGTATAACTCTTTTCAAACCCAATGCCATTTAATCCTGTGCACTCTGACCTGTCATCAATAGCACTTCTCCATGCAAGTGTAACGGGTCAGCTTCCTCTATTCACACTAACCTCCAGTGGACGTGTTAATAGGATTTAGCAGGTTTGCCCAGAGAAACCCAATGGGGTGGAAAGCCTTGCAAACTTCAGTGCATTTTACAGAGGGGTGGGAGGGGCATGAGTGGGAGGAAGGGGAGTAGGGCAACAATGCTCATGGCTGAGAAGCTACAGACACATAAAAAAGGTGCTTTATTCTCATCTAAGACCCCAGCCCCAGAGGGCTGAGTGTTGCAGTTATTAACTCGTTTTGTTTCGCAGAACGTGGGACTCCCTTTCCCACAGCATGGGCCTTTTGGAGCTGGGCTGCTGTGGATAATGAGCCAGAGAGGGAGCCCTACTTAAAAGCTGTCATCCCCCATTCTGCTGTCAATCACTAGACATTATGCGCGGACATTTACGAATTAGCCTGGATTCTCCTTCGACCTTACCCCTGACACAGCCCAGCAACACCTCACCAGTCTGACATTCAAAAACACACTTCCTTTCCCAGCGTATTCAGTGTCTCTGCTCACTGTAGACTAAATGTATCCGGACAATGACTTTGTCCTGTATCTGACATTGTCACAGTCATATCAAAACCTCAATTTGAAAACCTGTTTATACTGTGTGAACATTTAGGGATGTGTGGACCAATGGAAATGATCCTTTTATTATATATTAGTATCATAGTATGAGATGACATTTCAGTTGGCATGAATAACATTTCCTTTTCTTAAAATATCACCGGTGGTAAAAATGACAGCACTGTCAATATTAACCAGACAGAAAACTGATTTCCAGAAAGTGGACAATTTAGCTTTCCTTTTAAAGCAGTAAAAGTGACTCTATCCCAAGGCTAAAAAAGACATGGCAAATGAGAAATGGCTTTTTTATGGACATTATATTAAATTTACTATATCACTAAAATGATGATAAAACTCACAAAAGTATCATGGTGTGTGAATATCATGGTACACGCGTAAAGATAGTATATCGCCCAGCCCTACATGAAACTAAACTCCATTTCATTTATGTTCAATAAAGGTTTAGGGGAATTCCACTCATTTTTCACCAATTTCTGCATAATTAAATGGCTAGGATGTAAGCAAAGTCATTCAGGCTGGTCTAATGTAAAGTACTTTGTTCTAGAGAAACTTATCAAGTTAGACCAAGTCACAGTGGTGGTGACAGGAGCCAGATGTCCTCTCAGAAAGTTGTTAGATTAAATGGTTTGTGTTCCTAGACCAGCTTTTGGCCTAAATAGATTTTTTTAATAAAAAAAGAGGTATATACAAGGAATTGTGAGGCAAAATAGTCCACAGAGAAACCAAGAATAGGCTCCCTGGTGGTTTTGGATAGTAAATAAAATAGCTACGTTGTGCCCCCTGCTTCCTATCACCACCACTGTATAGAATCATGTCTGTGTAATTTTCCCTTTAATACTGCCTTTTTCTTTTGATGTAATGTTAAAACATCTGTCGACATCTGGGTTTACAAAATTAGTTGTTAGTGTATTTCTGTGAAAGCCTCCATATTTGGAGTGATGAAAACTGTTCTTGCAACAATCCTCAGACTTTAATTCAAAAGACTCAAACTCATTCAAACATTCCAACAAAGAAACCCGTACAAAATGGAAATGGTGCCGTTGGAGACGTGTGAAGCTACTCACCCACAGAGCGATGGATGCATGTGTGCTGATTGTCACTTAAGAAGAAGCCATCCTTGCAGCGGCACTCATAGCTACCCATGGTGTTGACACATACATGCTGACAGCCACCATTGTTAAAGAGACACTCATCCACATCTGAAGGGAAAGCACAGAACAGCGCTCAACACCAAGTCCATAAAACCCTAAACTCTATCTACTACAAGTATTTGGTCAATGCCAGTTGACCCCGTAATGAAAAGAATAACAGTTCAACAAAGCAGCTCAAAATTACCCCTCATGAAAACGACCTGCAGTGATGGCAGAGCAGTTTCTAAAGGACTCCTAAAAGAATCCCGGTCAGTACACAAGGAAAATTCCAGGTTTTGAAAATGTTAAAAACATTATGAATGCATTCTACAGAATCCACTTTCTGCTGTCCTCAAGATCCTACATCTCACAGTCAGCCACGACTGAAACGTTTCTCTTTATCCTGTGTAGTTCCATAGTGGTCTTGCAGGACAATGACTTTGCTGCATTAGTCCCTTTGAACAGTCGTAGCTTCAACAACACCAGCTTTCTTTAAAAAGGGGCTTCTTACCAAGACAGTTGTGTCCATCATGTGCTAAACTGAATCCATCGTGGCACGTGCAGCGGTAATTGCCAGGTATGTTGTTGCACTCATGTACGCAGCCGCCGTTATGCTCTGAATCACATTCGTCAATGTCTAGGAAACGGGACACAAGTCACGGTTGATGAAAGCTTACGGTTGATGGACGCTGTTGGTCATGTCAATAAGAAGGAGCTCTTTGAAGTTCAGCAGCGTACTAAAATCAGCATTTCAAATACTCCAAATACACAAAATGCTTCAGAGTCAATTAAACTGCTGTTAGACTTGATAACTCTACTGGTTTAAGGCTGAACCTCCAGGTTTGATCAAACACCAGAGGTTAAAGAGGAATTTCACCATTAGTGCATTACTAAATGGTTACGGCGTAAACAAAGCCATTCAGAGCAGCTTGATGTGAACTGCACAGTCGGAATTGTTCATAATGGTGGTGATAGGAACCAGTCATCTTTTAAAGACAAGTTTAAAGGCTGTATAAGCTACCTCACAGAAAGGCAGATAGATAGATTTGACAATTATATGAATAATGTAAAACTTCATTCACACCAACTTGGTTATGAACATGTTGCCTGATTATTGAGATGCTGTACTTTTTTCTTTTTTTTTAGATATATTTTTGGCCTAAAAGTTATTTTTAAATGTTTAATGTTTGCAGCAGAGAGGCACATGCAGGGTGTTGTGAGGCAAAATAGTTCCCACATATTTAGCACAATTTTACATTTATTTTACATGAATTACATTTTATTTAAGCATTATATGTAAAAGCTTGTGTACACCTGTAGGATCTCTGGTCATTTGGGATACTAAATAAAAATGGCTATATTTGTGGTCCAGACTTGCTGCGTCTGATCATCAATTGTGGGTGATATAGTGTAGTGGGTGTATAGTGTAGTGGATAACACCTCTGCCTTCTATACAGTAGACTGGGGTTCAAACCCCTGCTTGAAACACAAATGCCGTAAATGTAAATCATCACCACTCAAATGAAATCCAAGACAAGTTTCCCAACAGACCAAACCACTCTTAATGGCTTTGTTTCCTTCTCAGTGATTAAACTACACAAAATTTTGAGAAATCAGTGGAATTTCACTTTAAGTGTTTTCTTGCTAAAAAACAAATGCAGCTCCAGTCGCCTTGGCTGCGTCCACTGCACTTATCAGTGTGGCCAAACTCAGCAGTGTTGAATATACACTATCCCTACATTAGTGAGGAGGTATAGGGTGTATAATACCCCTTGATTCTCCCTCACAGAGGAAAAGCAGAAGCCCACCTTCACAATGTTCTCCATCTCCTCTAAAGCCCGGTCTGCATGTGCACTTGTAGGACGTCGGGGTGTTTTGACAAATCGCGTCAATGTGACACGCATCGCTTCCATCCGCGCACTGATCCACACCTGCACCCAAACCAGCAGCAAACACCAACGCATTACCGATCAGCAGTGAAACCGCAAGGAGCTGCTAGACCTCACCCCGCACGCGGCGGTGCTCCGAACACAGCAGTTAAAGTTTACGGACAGTTAGGCTGAGTTTAAGGCAGCAGTACAGGGCGCGGGCGCGCGTGGCTGAGGACTCTTACCGGCGAGGTGAGGAAGCGCGAGCGAACAGTTTAGGAGCAGCAAAAGCAACAAACAGAGGCGCCTCGCCATCCAAACGGCACCCATAGTGCCGGGTCACCCGCTCACACCGTCCCGGAGAAGAAGCGTTTCAAGAGGAAACGTCTCGGAGGAGCCGCAGCAGCGACCGCCGCATTTTCACCGCACTGCAAATCGACCTGCGCTCATGAGACCCGCGCTAGAGTGAAAACCCCCCTTTCTCTCTCTCTATGAGTGAGTGGGGTGAGGGAGAGAGGGAGGGAGGGAGAGGTAGACTGAGAGAGAGAGAGAGAGAGAGAGAGAGAGAGAGGGAGAGAGAGAGAAGAAAGAGATAGACTGAGAGAGAGGGAGAGAGACAGAGGGAGAAAGAGGATAGAAAGAGAGAGAGAGAGAGAGAGAGAGAGAGAGAGAGAGAAAGAGAGAGAGGGATCGAGGACAGAGTGACAGACGGAGAGAGAGAGAGAGTGATAGATGGAGAGAAAGAGGGAGAGAGAGGAGAAAGATAGGGAGAGAGGAGAGAGTGATAGACGGAGAGAAAGATGGAGAGAGAAAGGAGAAAGATAGACAGAGAGGGAGAGAAAGAGAGAAGTAGAGAGAGAGGAGAGGAGAGAAAGAGAGAGGGAGAAAGGAGAGAGTGATAGACTGAGAGAGGGAGAGAGCTAGACTGAGAGAGAGAAAGGAAAGAGTGATCGAGGGAGAGGGATAGACAGACAGAGGGAGACAGGAAGGAGAGAGTGATAGAGGGGGAGTGAGAGAGAGAGAGGGAGACAGACAGAGAGAGAGGGAGAGAGTGGGAGAGAGAGAGTAGGAGAGAGAGATAGACAGAGGGAAAGAGAGAGGGGGAGAGGGTGATAGAGGGAGAGAGATAGGCAGACAGAGGGAGAGAGAAAGGAGAGAGTGATAAAGGGAGAGAGAGAGTGAGAGAGAGAGATGGAGGGGGAGAGAGAGAGAGTGGGAGAGAGTGGGAGAGAGAGAGTAGGAGAGAGAGAGAGAGTAGGAGAGAGAGAGAGAGAGAGAGAGAGAGAGAGAGAGAGAGAGAGAGAAAGAGAGAGAGAGAGAGAGAGAGTGGGAGAGAGAATGAGAGACTAAGAGAGAGCGAGGGAGAGAGAAAGAGAGAGAGACTGAGAAAGAGAGAGAGAGAGAGAGTGGGAGAGAAAGAAAGAGAGACTGAGAAAGAGAGAGAGTGGGAGAGAGAGAGAAAGGGAGAGAGTTGAGAGTGATAGACAGAGAGAGGGGAGAGAGTGGGATAGAGAGAGTAGGAGAGAGGGGAGAGAGAGAGAGAGACTAAGAGAGAAAGAGGGAGAGAGAAAGAGAGAGAGGAGAGAGTGATAGAAAGAGGGGAGAGAGACAGAGAGAGAGTGAGATAAAGAGAGATAGAGGGAGAGAGAAAGGAGAGAGTGATAGAGAGAGGGAGAGAGAGGAGAGAGAGATAGACAGAGAGAGGGGGGAGAGAGAGAGGGAAAGAGTGGGAGAGATAGACTGAGAGGGGGGGACTGAGAGAGAGAGAGAGAGAGAGAGAGATAGACTGAGAGGGGGGGCTGAGAGAGACAGACAGAGAGAGGGGGAGGGAGAGAAACGGGGGAGAGAGACTGAGAGAGAGAGACGGGGAAATGAGAAAGAGACAGAGAGAAAGGGAGAGAGAGGGGGAGAGACATAGAGAGAGGGAGAGAGAGAAAGAGAGAGAGGGGGAGGGAGAGAAAGAGGGGGAGAGAGAGACTGAGAGAGAGAGATGGGGGAAGAGAGAAAGAGACAGAAAGAGAGAGGGTGGAGAGACAGAGAGAAAAAGGGAGAGAGAGGGGGAGAGACTGTGAGAGAGAGACTTAGAGACAGAGGGAGAGAGGGGGAGAGACTGAGGGAGAGAAAGGGAGAGAGACAGAGAGGGAGAGAGACTGAGAGAAGAAAAGAGGGGGAGGCTGAGAGAGAGAGATAGAGAGGGGGAGAGAGAGAGAGAGGGGGAGAGAGAGAGTTTGGGAAAAGGAAATGCAGGATGGTGTACAGCGCGCCCTCTACTGGCAGTGGCTGCGAATGACTGGCTCAAATGAATTGATTCACAAAATGTAACACTGAGTTTTAAAGAAGCCCCGCATTTCAAAACAAAACAACCTCGGGCAGACGGAGACTTTATAAATAGACTCACTACTCTGACTGGCATGGAGAAGGACATAAATGGAGGATCTCAGTGATGCACATTTGCATGATGTCCCACAGTGGGCGCTGAGAGAGACAGACAGAGAGAGGGGGAGGGAGAGAAACGGGGGAGAGAGACTGAGAGAGAGAGACGGGGAAATGAGAAAGAGACAGAGAGAAAGGGAGAAAGAGGGGGAGAGACATAGAGAGAGGGAGAGAGAGAAAGAGACAGAGGGGGGACTGAGAGAGGGAGAGAGAGGGGGAGGGAGAGAAAGAGGGGGAAAGAGAGACAGAGAGAGAGATGGGGGAAGAGAGAAAGAGACTGAGAGAGAGGGAGAGAGACAGAGAGAGAAAGGGAGAGAGAGAGAAGAGAGGGAGAGAGAGATAGACTGAGAGGGGGAGAAAGGGGGGAGAGGGAGAAAGAAAGAGACTGAGAGAGAGAAAGGGAGAGGGGGAGAGACTGAGAGAGAGAAAGGGAGAGAGAGGGGGGAGAGACTGAAAGAGAGAAAGGGAGAAAGACGGGGGAGAGGCTGAGAGAGAAAGGGAGAGAGAGGGGGGAGAGACAGAGAGAGAGGGAGAGAGAAAGCGAGAGGGGGAGAGACAGAGAGAAAGAGAGAGTTTAGGAAAAGGAAGAGAGGGAGAGAAAAAGGGGGAAGTGGGAGAGAGAGAGTGAGAGAGACAGAGAGAGAAAAGGAGAGAGGGGGGGAGAGACTGAGAGAGAGGGGGAGAGACAGAGAGAGAAAGGGAGAGAGGGGGAGAGACTGAGAGACAGAAGGAGAGAGGGTGGAGAGACAGAGAGAAAAAGGGAGAGAGAGGGGGAGAGACTGTGAGAGAGAGACCCACTATCCACCCACTCATCTACCTGCCTATCCACCCATCCACCCACCCATCTATCAACCCACTCATCTACCTACCTATCCATCTATCTACCTACCCACCCACCTACCTACCTACCCATCTATCTATCTCTCCACCGACTCATCTACCTACCTATCCATCTATCTATCCATCCACCCACCCATCGATCTGTCTATCCACCCACTCATCTACCTACCTATCCATCTTTCTATCTATCCATCCACCCGCCCGTGTACCTACCTACCCACACA